>NW_015218942.1:0-1257 GCF_001447785.1 Gekko japonicus | reverse complement strand
TAATAAATTATGTGAACAAGCAATGCAGTGGGAGGAAATGGAATTGATATTTAGTTATTGCTTATGCTATTGTACTGTACAAATGAAAATAAATACTTTTAAAGGGATTCTGTTTCATGTGGATTTCAATATTAAATGATTTGAGAATGGAGGAATTACTTAAAATGAGAGTTCAGACATATGAATCCATCCTCCATAAAACTGAGGATCAGCAGTTCTTAAAACAACTTGTACAATTTTAAACTTGGGATGGGCTGTATTTGATAAATCCTCTTTGGCTCCCCCTATTACATTTATTGAAATGTAAGTCTCACAAGGGCTCTGTCACTTTTCAAGATTAATTATTGAATATACAGTTTGGCAGAAGGTATAACCACAGTGAGCCAAGAATGGGCTGAAACACATATGTTCTCTTTCCATCTAATAACACTTCTGCATTTTTGACCAGTTATCCTAACTTTTTAATGAGAAAAGTCTTATTTCCAGCTGCTAGCTTTCCAAAATGTAAACAAAGAATATTCACAATAGGACTATTCATTTGTTGCTTTTTTAAAATAGAGGAAAAACAAAGATTTTTATAGTTTAAAAACCCATTATACATTTTTAATTGAAAGAAGTTATCAGAATGAAAGACTCAAAGAAAACTGGAATTAGTGAGTCACAGAGAAAAGAAAGGTCTTCTTTTCTCTGAATATCTACAAAAGTCAACATAGTCACAAATTTAAAATGTGACATCCAGATTAATAGACATTAAGTACTCAGAACCAAAACGGGTTAATGTACAAAGTTAAATTGGTTTAACTTTTCATTTGCATATTTCTCCAATCACAGAACAAACACGGAACAAACAGAACACGAGGAATCATTACAAATACCAATAAATGGAAATGTACAACACAGTTACAACAATCAAACATTCAACAGGACTCCAAGAAAAGTGCCTTTGCTTTCCACCATCACCCAGTCATTTCTGGCCACCCCCACCTCCGTTTCTCCCAGATGCAAGGGTGAGTGGTAGAGCCAGACTTCCAGAAGGCTTTCTGCCTGAAATGTACAAATGGGAAGCCTAATGCAACCTTAACACCATGTATAAGTCAACCAGTTGGATAGTTTCATATGCCTCTTATCTACTTTGTCTTAATAAGTTTCACCTGTGACTCTTAAATTGCCCTTGAGTTATGTGTAATCATTGTTCATGTGGGCAAAAAAGTAGGAGGAGAAGAAAGATTTTCTCTGCCCTAAGGAGTTTCAAAGCAG
>NW_015218941.1:0-1257 GCF_001447785.1 Gekko japonicus | reverse complement strand
AGAAACACAATGGAAACTTTGCGGAAAGTGCTGGGGAGGACACAGAGCACCCGAGTGGCAAGTAGCGAACGGGTAGGTTTTCAGCCAGCTGTGGGGGGACCTGGTGCAAGGGGAAAAGGGGAGTCGTGGTTGCCTTGCAAGCTGTAGAATGTTTTTGGATCTCGAGGACCATTTCACACGTCCGGCCAAATGGGCAAAATCCCATCCTTGAAGCGAATTTGTTAGTTCTTAAGATGCCAGAGAAAACTTTGGTTGCGTTTCTGCCGCGGGCAAAAATAGCTACTCTTCTGGAGCATCAGGAAAGATGGCCTTCCCCCTCCTAAAAAAGAGAAAGACATCTCGCTTTATTTTTCCTTGCCTCCCTCCCAAGACTGTAAAGATCTTTTAAGAAAATAATTCTGGAGGCCGAGGCAGAGTTTGTCCCATGGATCTCGTTTTCCGTGCTCAGCGGCTTGAGAACCTCTGTTGTCATTTGTTTTTAAGTGACACGGCTCTTAAAAGCCCAGATGGGGGAAAGCTGGTTGGCTGAATGCCATGTCAACTCCTCTGGAACATTTCCTGACATGCTTCTTAAGAAACAGCTCTTTATGTTTTTTCTATAAGTGATGTGGGAAGAAGCAGTGCTTGTCAGGTCCATGGAAGCAAGGCAGTTTATATGCTTGTCAGTTTCATGTGAGGTCCCCTACAGGTTTGCCAAAGGAAAAGTCAAATTGACACAGCTAGCCCCTGTCAAGTGAAATTGACACAGCTTGCCCTTCAAAATACTGGTTTTAAAAGCCCCATCCATAAAAAGGAACGCTACTTCAGTTTGCTTTCCTGTCTTACGGCTGTGCAGTTACTCGAGCGTCAGCCCATCATGTGTTTAAACTCAAGTAACTCTGCATCGGCTTAAGCTTTGAAGGACTAAATGGTCTGAGTTCCCCATCCCTGCTCCCAGGGATCAGGCGAGAAAGTTGTAAGCTGCTTTGGTTCCCCACCAGGGAGCAAAGTGGGATATAAATATAAAAATGAAACAAAATCTGCCTTTGCCACCTGAAGTGTGGTAAGATGGGGCCTTCTTGTGAGTGGCCCCGCAGCTGCACGACTCCCTTCACACAGCGGTTGGTCTGTCCCCCTTCTTGACAGTTTTTAGGCATCAAGCCAATGCAGTTGTTTTTGAAAAGAATCTAAGGGGCAGCGTTTTGAAGCCCCTGTTCTGCAAAGAAGAAGAAGACTGCCACTGCCACTACCACTATGGGGTTGTGGGTTGGCCCTGTA
>NW_015218940.1:0-1258 GCF_001447785.1 Gekko japonicus | reverse complement strand
GCCACCATTGCCTTCGGCGGCGGCCGGGAACTTCCTTGTAAGCACATAGGAACAATATTGAATGTGCTCACTTGAATTAAGATGTCTGATCTATAACATTTCAGTAGAATTTTTAAACATGCAAAATATTCTACAGTCATTCTCACATTCATCCTCACAAGAGCCCTGTACTAATAGATGACTACAGTTTGGATTTTATAAAGAAGAACATGAGGCAAGCAAAAATGATTTTCCAAAAGTAACCAACAAGTATGCAGTTCCAGCAAAACTGAACTCAAGCTGAATTCACATGTTCCAATTAAAGTACTTTCCAGATATTTTCCCAACATTCATCTGCATGTATGAAAATAAATGTGATTGTACTAGGTTTCTGATTGAAGGCCACAAAGGCAAAGTCATAATCATGCTTCCTGCATTTTATAATATACTTGATATACTTGCATTTTCAGTTTTAGGTCTCTCAATGGAAAACACGGCAAAGTGGTTGGGTGGACCATAAATCCTCTGTGAAATCATCCAGGTTAGAGATTAGAAATGCCCCCAAAGCATTGTGAGCACTGTTCTCCCCCTGAAAATTTTCCACTATGGACAATACTGAATGTACTCTTTGGGAGTTGTTGCAGTTTTTGTCAACATACACTAGACAAAAATGAATGAGATAGTACTGGGTTTTGTAAAAGGCCAGTAGTTAGGCATATAAAATGTTTTATCAGCAGACATGCCTAGCTTTTCCTTCTGTGTCAGTTTCTAAAATTCCTGGCTCACTGTGTGTCCCTGGTTTCCAGATTTAAAAAAACAAACTGTACAAACTTACTAGCACGTTCTCTGTGCACGCATACGAGAGCGAGAACCATGAATAAGAAGATTTAAGGAAAGAGTACAAAGAGAAATACCAACTTTCCATAAAAGGAAGGAGGGAAGCAAAGGTCCACAAATTCAGTTCAGTTCTGGAATGCTTCCGTTTGCAGGTCAAAACAGACAAATGCTAGCAACGTATCTAAAGTATCTCAGCAGTGAGAGGATCTCGGGGGAAGGTGTCAGCCTCTCCCACCACAAATGCATTCTGAGTTTCTAGTTGTTTAGACCTGGTGGCCCCGTGCCAGTTTCCGAAACCAACTCCCTCCCCCTCTAGTTGAGAAGGGAAAAAAAGGAAACATTCCCAGACAGCATTAGGAGGCGAGAGATAAGCCTTTGCCACATTTTGCTCTGTTGTCCAGTTGGGAGACTGACGGTACACCTTGCTGCACAGCCAGCCCCC
>NW_015218939.1:0-1258 GCF_001447785.1 Gekko japonicus | reverse complement strand
GGGATTCTTAGAGAGGTGTGATGTCACTTGCAGGTTTTTCCTAGAAGTGATGGCTTGTTCTCGTTAATTGTCTCCCACCGTATCCCTCGCCCCAAAGTCCAAACTGTGGCCAGGCCAGGCTTCACAACTCTAATTGGAAGCATGGAGAGGAAACATTTGCTTATGTTTGAGGTTAGGGGTTTTTCCCCAAAAAGAAAAGTATGAAGAATGAGTTGTAGGCGATATGGTATTCAGCACCTTGAGTTATACACAAGCATGAAAATGCTTTGTTTGCTTAGAAGGATTATTTGCCTCCCTACATATGACTGGCCAGATATGAGAAAATGCATGATCAGTCAATGGTGTTAGCGGGCTTCTGATGGCTTTGGAACAATGAAATAGAAATGTTTCACCTAATGAAAATCACCCTTGGCCTTCATCCATCGTGTGCAATATGGGCTTCAGCCAGTTTATAGCAAAGATGTATCGTATGTTTGCTGTTTTGCATCTCGAGTTATTACTTCTCCAGACTAGTTCAGATAAATCGCAGCAGAGCGGTTATTAATAGAACCAACCTTTTAAAAAATTAATCTGAAACGTTCCCCTGCTGATGTTTTGCTTTTGCAATGGAGGAAAAACAACTGTCTGTCGTTACTGCATCAACTTTATTTAGCAGCTCTGGCTATAGGCTCCATCGTCATGCTACGTGTCTTCTTGAAAAGCTTCCCCATGCAACGCTAAGTAAGAAGTTTGGTTCCTACTTGCATTTTCAAAGTACAGCAGGTGATGTATTAGATCCAGCATGCTCTCCTCAAATGCTCTGCCCCTGCTGGCCGATTTTATTGCCATAGGGCTGGCACCACTGTGACCCTTTAAGAATTTCCCTGAAAAATATTGATTAGGATACCAAACTGTTCTTAAATAACTCAGTGAATGCAACAGTACCTGTAGACCAGGCGTTCTTAACCAATGGCGCAACACAGAGCAATCACCGTTGCAAAGGCAACGGGGACTGAATTGAGCCCTGGCACTGCAGATTTCAGCTTCTTTAAAGGGTTGTTGGTCTGGAGAGACACACGCTCATTCCTCATGTGTGTTCATGATGCAACACCCAGTTAGGAATACATACATGAATGCCTGCTTTTATGAACTCTAGATGGATTGGACTGGGATTGGTGTATTTTCACCCCATCTCTAACCCCACCCCGTAACTTTACAAAATACATTAACAGTGCAATCCTGCACAGAGTTACTCCAGTCAGAGGTCATTTCGGGGGGG
>NW_015218938.1:0-1258 GCF_001447785.1 Gekko japonicus | reverse complement strand
TGAGGCAAGTAATAGACCTAGGATTACAGAAGTCTGAAGCAAAGTGTATCAAACCTTGTCCAGTAGTGTATATATAGCTTATCCAGTGGTACAGATGGAGTCTACAGCCAGGCTTTCCGCATTTATATCCAGAACTGTGTCGCCACTATTCTACTTTGCGCTATACTTTTTACAAGGTACATTTTAAAATTCATAACTGACCATTTGCTCCACATATATCAGCAGCTGTATCGGTCTATAAAGGCCAAGGAATATTTGGAGTTTGATGCAACATCGTAATCCAGCGTAAATAGATTTTCCAGGGTTTCAAGAATGTATTTTAATTACAAAGTGCCTTTCAGGGACGAAAGTACACAAACTTGAAATTGCAATTATAAAGTAATTCCCATTACCACGATATAAAGCAGGATACTAAACATGTGATGATACATTAACCAAAGCTGAAAGCCCTGTGGCCCTTAAAACAGATGGAAAGCACTGGAGACACAGATGCGTGGAAAGGGACGGTCTACATATTTGGTTGACATGTCTGAAGGCCAAGTTATTCCGGTAAAAGCTTTTGGACCTTATTAACTAAACTACAGTTATTGCTAGTCCTGTTTATCCAAAGGAGTCAGGAGATTAAACTGAGGTTTTATTTTATATGTTAGCTTTGGCTAAATTATTAATACACAAAAATTGGCTTCATATTTTATACTAATAGCAAAGGGTGTGTTATCGGCAACTTCAGAAAATTTAGTCATTTTTAGTTTCGGCCTTGCGGAGCAAGATATCTTGACTTTTGATAGGAATGGGCTAAATTTGTGAGTTTTCATTGTCAGTCATATGAACAAATTAACAAAGCGGCATGTGCAGACTTTGCCTACAGATTACCAAGATGTTACAATTACTGCTGTTGTGTTTGTTCACCGTGCTGCAGCGTGCTGGCCCGCCTTGTACGCACGTTTCTTTTTATATATTTTGGAAATCATTTTAAAACCCACAGCATAAAGCAATAAGCTTATATTAAAGCATAAGTCAAGATTTCCCAGTGGATGGTGAAACAACAATAACAAAGGAAAATTTTCCCTCTGCATTTAAAAAAGAGACCAGAGAATAGCATTTCACATTGGCATGGACAAGCGTCAGAGCCTTCTGGGCAAGGCCAATGCCCAGTGGAGCTTGGCAGAATGTATCTGACTGTCGGTGCAGCTTGAGGGAACTTTGGTGCCATTTCGGACTTCAGTATCCTTCCGAAGTGTGCAGAGAATTAGAGTGG
>NW_015218937.1:0-1259 GCF_001447785.1 Gekko japonicus | reverse complement strand
TGGATTTGATTGCACTGACCAGAAAGGTCTAATCAGTCATGGAAAGTTATGACGAAAATGGCAATATTTTCAAATAACTGGCCGCCTTTACCAGTCTCCACAATAATCAAACTGTCCATTTTTCATAATGAAAATGTACGGTGAGCTTGGGTGCCTTGCAGCAAACACAATCTGTTCTCCGCAAGGATCGGGCTGGCAGAGAAGCGTTTCAATTTTGTTAGGAAAACTGTATTAACAGGAACGTGTTTGCAAGAGGTGATAAACATTAAAGGTAATTTGATTTCAAAAGGCACTTAGAGAGGGGGGTGGGAAATATTACCCAGGCAAATTATTGCCTGATTCAAACTTCATTTAAAACTCTAGACAGAAAGAGGAACTGGAATTTCAAGCTCTTTTTTTTTTTTTAAGTGCTTAGATGAGAACTCGGCACACGAGAGACAGGCCAGTTGACAATTTACAATTGTGTCTAACTTTAAGTATGCCCAGCCTGGCAGAGTTAATCAAAACCTCTGCTCATCTGCCAGCTCTTTATGCATTCCTCAAAGCCCAGTGGAGACTGATCAGTGCAGACAATTCATACATCAAGGCTCCCGTCTCAGGTTCCTTGACATTCCAAGCAGATTAACCGGTGGCAGGGGGTTTTTTTACATCCCAAAGTGAATCTCCTGAAGGAAAATGATGAGCAATTCTTTGGCATTTGATGTCGAGTTGACTCGTTCCTTCAAAGTCAAGAAAGGTGCCACAAAGCTAATGGTAGGCCTGGCCCTGGTCTGAACAGGCAGTGGAATAAGAGAGCACAATCTTGGGTTGTAGAATGGATTGTAACAATTCAATCTTCAGGAACCTTCGTTTGTCTTCGTGTTTCTGTGCAGTCCCATATGTGTCCATGCATGTGCAGGACAGCCGTGAAGAAGAGTTCTACAGATTTCTAGCTCTTTCTAAGCTCCTGAATGCTCCCCCTCTGCTCTGATGCGAGCTAGCATTTCCCGCCCAAACCGGCACATGATGGAGGCAGGGAGTGCTCCTTCCCTCAGTCCTCTCTTTCCCGCCATAGGGTAAGGACCTTTGAGGTTTGTACTGGCACAAAGTTGCAATATAAGCTTTTAAAATTAACAAACAAGCGATTGTGGGTTGATATGAGTTCAAAGAGAGAAACAGCAAGGAGGGGGGCCTACTTCACTCTTTCTCCACTGGGTTATTTTCCCATCCTTTCTTCAATTCCTTCTCTGTCCGTGGGGGAAAGGTAGAGGGGTGTATCA
>NW_015218936.1:0-1259 GCF_001447785.1 Gekko japonicus | reverse complement strand
AAAAAGATAAAAGAACTAAAAGTAAACATTAATACAGGGTTCATATCCGAAAAGTAGACAATTTACTTAAGCAGAAAATTCTCTGGCTCCCGCCTTGGGCAAACGCACACAGAACTGCCATTGTGAAACTGCTGGATTAGAATTAACTAACCAAATCTTATTGAATTACAATATGTGGTCTGTTTTACACCTAAGAATGCCATTGTCCATTCTTAGGTGTAAAATCACCACATGAAACTGCTTCCAGTCAGGACACACAATATTGACTTAAAGCCCACCACTTCACTAATCTGCAAACTAGCTTTTAGTCCATGAAAGCATATACTACAAATTAGCTGATAAAGTGCCATAGAATCTTTTTTTTTCCATCTCACATTCCCTTTATTAGTTTACAAAGGCAGCCCTCTTTGGGTAATAAGTTAATGTATTTGCAGGCAGTCGGTTGATTCATCAATTCATTATCATCCTCTAAACAAATCATCAAGTACAAAATCTATAACCACTTCATAGCTCAGCTTTTTAGGATCTTTGATACTAGCAGGGATTTTCGCTGGGCGTTTATAGCCTTCCTTTGTAATGATAAAAGGAGTAATTTCAGACCACGTACATATTTAAAGTTTTGGGCAGTACCCCTATCTAACTATGTCTTGAACTGATTGAAATGTTATTCACTCCATGTGCAGGATGTAGCCCTGACCTCTCCAGTTGTGCATGCATCTCTCATGATGTACAGTGTTAGCTTGACAGAACTATCAGGAACAGCCACCACTGAAACACAGACACTGCATGCATTGGGGGCAGTGCATACTGTACAGAACTGTGAAAGGTTGTGCTCCATACATGCAGTGTGACCACAACTAAAATCCTTTCCTGTAGGCCGTTCTCTGGAAAGCAGATGTTTAAATTGGCTCCTAGAACTGGGTTCTGGTGCTGTGCAGTTTATAGACCATGACTTGTTTATCTATTCATTTATTTACTTAATTTATAACCCATCTTTCTCCGTGAGACTCAAGGCAGATTATAGGATTTATTTAAAAATGCAATCATACAGCATAACACATCCAATGAACAATGTGATTAGACTAGGATTACAAAATTAAAAGATAATGCAAACAACGAACGGCCTATACGAGGTAGAATTGAATTTAAAAAGATGGAAGACAGCACAGTAAAAGAAAAAGGATACCTAGAATAGTCACATGATTCTGAAAATTCTAGTGGTGATCAGAGACTTAGTGATCTCTGTAAAAATGATGGTA
>NW_015218935.1:0-1260 GCF_001447785.1 Gekko japonicus | reverse complement strand
AGTTCTTGCATATGTAATCGCTCAGAGTGGCACCTGTCAATAGATGCATGAACACTTGAGCAAGGGCTGTGATAGTGATGTCAACATTGCCAAAGGATATATCAACACAAATATTTAGGGTTTAGTTAATAAGAGCGTATTCAGTTGTACCATTATTAACTGAGTATCATAATTAAGTTACCTCATCCCTTTGCAGGACTAACAGCCCCAACAGAAGTACAGGTGACTATCAATAGGTGGATGCTATATAAGGTGAAAGGAGAATGATATGCATCGTATATCATTACAATCATTAGAACACCAAACAATGACATAATGAAAATCAGTAGGCTAAAATGCCATTGTAGGAAAGGATCATAGGGGTAACTATAGATATTCATGCATAGTTCTTGACAAGGAGAGGATGCTTTCTAATGCTACTGGAAAGAGGGATGTTGGGATATTAACAGGCAGTGTATAATTATGGGAGTCTTCTGTACAAAGGAAATTGGATGGGAAGATAAATACTGCAGAGAGTAGTGGGCCTCAGCTATTTCTGGATATGCTGGATGATAAATACATTGTCACTCTACAAACAAGGAAAATATTATTTCTGGTTTAGAGTTACTTGCACAGATACGGCCGCTTAAAATAGAGCTTGATAAATAATCTTGGTTGAGTTGTCTGCGTTGACTAAATTGGATAAATGCAGGAACTAGAACTTAAACCAAAGCATTTAATCTCAGATGGCAGCTCTTGAATAGCTGAAAAGGCAAGTTGACAGGAATTTAGACATGTAATCATCGAATGCAGAAGATGTTTAGAGTTCCTTTCAATTGGCACCATATACATTATTATCAGTGAATAGAGCAAGGTACTTACTAGGTAAAGCTCCACCTTTAACTGAATTAATAATATACAGGTTACTCTGAAAAACTGGGCGTAGAGGCAATATGGCAAGTGCATGCGGAGTTATTAAGGAAGTTATGTCTAAATTATGCATACAGTTATTCATGTAGTTGGCCTCTGATAATATCTAGTTGGTGCAATGGAAATGGCCAAATCAGTTTGGAGAGCAACTTTACATAATCACTTTACCATATGAGATAGTGCTGTATGGATTGGGCCTTAGAAGAATGCAGGAAAACTAGTTAAAAACTAGTGAAATTTAATCTTGCATAGAGTACAAGGACAAGATGGTAGCAAAACAAAAAAAAGGAATATTGTGGCACTAAAAATTTATTGTGGCATCAACTTTTGGGGACAAGAGTCCATTTCATC
>NW_015218934.1:0-1260 GCF_001447785.1 Gekko japonicus | reverse complement strand
GAGTGGCTCTTGGGCGACAGCAGTGCCTTAGCAGGGTAGCTTCCAATGCACTACTTGGCTGGAATGAGGGCTGCCTAGAGCAGGTGCCCTTTGTAGTGCCGGCTGAGTGGAAGGGCAGGGCCAACCACTCCTCAGATCCATTGCGCTGTGCTGGGAGCAAAATCTCTGTGCCACGGTCAGGAAATCACTGCACTGGTGCAGCCCAGCACACCTTAGGGGGAACCCTGACCAGAAGTAACTATGATGACTGCATAAGGATTTTATTTCCTGGGTGCCACTGAAAAATCAGACTAGTTTCTAGGGCTCAGCTACTAGTTCCCAACAAGCAATCAAAACATTTTCTGGCTAGTACTCTGATTTCATCTGAAAGTGCACAGAGCTACATCTCTAGGAGTTTCCAGCCTTTGAAAGGGGGGGAAGCCCCAGGTTCCCCACCCCTTGAAGTGGAGAGTCCCTTGTCACCCCTGCTAGAACACTGAGAGGGCTCCATTTTCACATTTGCTAGATGGCACAAAAGGAGGTTGCCTGTTGTCCTTACAAAGGACCCACAGCCCCATCCACAGGTCCCTGGACCCCAGTTTTAGAAATGATGCCCTACAACACAGCTAGATAATTGTAAATGCCGGTGTGACCTTGTAATATCAACACAAATTAGTAGTGTGCATCAGCAGATAACACTTTGAAGCAAGTGTTGAAGACACTTTCGGGATAGCACTTCTGTTAGCAAACCTAGTGGCTTCCATCATCTGCTCTGACATGTACTTCAGAACAACAAGAAATGTAATGAGTTAAGTATACACAGGGAAACATCATCTAAAAAGGGGTGGGAACTATAACTGGGGTCCAAGGGTGATGGTCTAACTAGGCCTTTTGTGCTTGCCAGTTAAGGATCGAAGTAGGCATTGCCACACCCCTGAGTCCGACCCAGGGATGTGCCACCATTTTGAAACACTGAGTTCCCACTGCGGAACTCCTTTTAACAGTGCTGCAGGGTTTCAGTTCTGGTTGCGACCACTGAAGTGCCCTCACACCATTTCAGTTCAGAAAAAAGCATGAGGACGGAGGGAGGAGCCCCCTACACCTTCGCCAAGGTGGTCCCAACCAGAATTTGCCCCCCATGGCACTGTTTAAAAGAGTTCACCGTTTCAAAATGACAGCAGGTCACCAGGGCAGACTCAGGGATCTGTTCTTGTCTCGTTCATTCTCAAAGTAGAGATAGTTCAGTAGTCCTGGGCTTTTCTTCCCAGGGATCCCCTGACA
>NW_015218933.1:0-1260 GCF_001447785.1 Gekko japonicus | reverse complement strand
AAAAAGGCCAGTTTGCATGGGAAGCTGGTGCATGAATAAACCCACTTTATAGTCTCAGTCCATCTTCACATTGTGGCCGTTATAGAATCTCTTAATTTGCATGTGTGAAATACTGCTCCAGGGTTCATCATCACAGAGTTTTCACACTTTCCTTGTAAATACTGCTAACAGAAGTTTCCACTTAGTAAGGCCAGTTTTGCAAGTTCAGCTCTGAATTTGCTGTGCTCGATGCAGTATTTACTTATCCCTAGTTTCATATTATGTAACTAAGATCCTACTCTAGACCAAAACAAGCAATGCTTTGCCTGGACCCCATAGTTTGGAAATCAGAAAATACCCTTAGGGATGAAAAACCATTAAGGTCAAGTCTATTTCAAATACCTGTAAGAGCTAAAATGAATTGGTGTAAACACTAACCTCTTGTAGCCTCAGTCCTGAGCTTGAATTTTGAATGGCAGTTCAACAGTCCTTACGAGCACTTCATATTTGAGTGTAATTGTCTTTTGTTTCAGCATGGCTACCTAAGTGCCTCAGGATGTTCTATCAAAGTTCCATTCTGTGTTTTGGTTGAAGAAACAGCCTAATGATTGAAAATGAAGCTAAATCATTTTGAGTTAAGAACAGCTATGTAAATTGCACACATTCTGCTTAAAGCTTTCATTTATAAGTAGTGGAGAAACTGTGTCTTTACAGTTGCAATGAATTATTAAATACTGAAATGGTTAAGCTAGTTTAGCATTGTCCCTTGGTGATTCTAAATGGCTACATAATAAACTGTTTTCTTAATGTTCACTATATATTTAATCTGATATCTGCATCTGTATTGAACAATAATAATAGTCACTTTTGCAGTCATTTTGAGTTACTACCAGATTTGTCACTTTTTATCCTGTGGGAGTCAGTGGCAACATATCTTTAATGTGGAAATATGTAATGTCGCATCTTGTAGCTGTACATTTTCTGTATGACATTTACCATCTAAGTGCCATCATTAACAGTAGTCCTAAACTGAGGATATACCTACTAAGGATAAGAGATGAGTAAAAATATAGTATGAAGTATTAAATATTATATACTAATGAATCTAATGCATAAATTAAGTATATCTTACTGAATTTTAAAAGTAAAGTCCTTTTATTCTCTTAAATTAAATTATTACAAGTAAAGTGGAAAATGTTACCTAAACTACAACTGCACATAAAATACAAACTATATATAAAGTGGCAAGTTAGTAATTAAACCACAAGAATAAATGGAAAT
>NW_015218932.1:0-1260 GCF_001447785.1 Gekko japonicus | reverse complement strand
AAGTAGATATTTCAACTTGGCAACCCTACTACAGAAAGACCCAGTACGTATTTGCTCTGACCCTGAAAGAGCAGCGCATGGATTGAAGCAAACAGCATAGCTTGGGGTAAAGCCCCCTTGCATCTAGTAATCAGGAATACAGAAGGAGAGATCCATGCTGATGGTCTACACTGGCCAGCATAGTCAGCTTTAGAGCACTAATCCCACCCTCAGAGAGAGAGGGGGCTAAACTCCAAGACAGTGACTGGCCCAGCCAAAACTGATAACTCCACCCAACTGCGCAGTGGCCACTACTGCCTTTGGGTCAGGGCCACTGACATTTTGAGTCTCATCAAGTGCTTAAAGATTTTATTCTTGCGAGTTTCCACTGATTTTGCAGGAGTAGAATTAACACAGTTCTTATAAAAGCGTAGTGAGCCATTTTGCTTACTCATTACTATTATTTAGCAGTCATACTTTAGACTAGAGTTGGTATCTGCAAAATAAAAACCAGAGGGCTTTGCCTTCCTCTTTAGGATAGAGACATATGATAACTACCAAGCAAGAACATTATCATGTCTTTGACAGACTCCAGATTCAAAGGATAATGGTGACTTGCCAAAACCAAGTTATGATGTGATTACACTGATTAAGCAAAAAATGTAGCTGAGACTGACAGTATGTTTCCTGATGTGCAAGAGTTCTTTCGCTGCATAGCAATTAACACTGAGAAATGCCTGAAGTCTTCAGATTAACTATATGTTATTTGTATTTTACCTATCCCAAAAGGCCACCTTTCTAAACAGAAAAAAAATCTGGAAATAGATACCTGAAAAGTAAAACAATACAGGACACTACGCTATCTTCCTCTGGTTGTCATTACACACTAAAGAAGCACAATATCTTACAGTAGATTAATACTCAGAATCACTAAGGAAAAAAACAAAAGTGTATTACCAGCAATTCATGTTTGCATTTGCCATTCCAGCTAGAGCATGTACAAGACCCGGGCCAGAGACGACAAGGCATACACCAGGCCTAGAGGGAAATAGGTATATAAAAGCACACATGAACAAACTCAAAAATCCAAATGCATCATGTAGAGACATGACTGTGCAGTGTTATGTCAGCAGGATTACTTTGAAAAAAACCATAACCCGAATCTCTTCCTCCAGTTAAGAATATCTCGCTGTACCCAGAAACTCATGTGATGCAGCACCAATGTGCTGCCATGATTTCCATGGGACCTAATTGGGTTCCATTTATGGCCAAGTCCATGTA
>NW_015218931.1:0-1260 GCF_001447785.1 Gekko japonicus | reverse complement strand
AAAAAATGTTAGTAGATGAAAATAACTATATAATTAATTTAGCAGCAATGATTTAGACAAGTGAAAAGATCCAATCACATCCTCATGCATGTCTGAACATGCTAACTACTAAATGCCTAGGAAAATAGAAATGGTTTTGTATGGCACCCAAAGCTTAAGAAAGTACGGTCAAGGCCATATAAATGTGGATAAAGTGTTTCGCTAGTAACCATGAAGGGTTCGTCCTTTGTGCCTCCCCCAGTTCTCTGCAGTGTACGATGGAATACACAATAACTTAATACTCTGGGAGGTTCTTACAGGAGAAGCAAACCATGAGATCCTCAGTTCCCAACGCATTAAAGGTTGGTGTTTGAAAAAGAATCACCCGGCACGATTGTTCTATTAGATCTGGTAAGATACGTTGTCATGCAGATCTGTCAGTGAGCAGCTGTGAACTGCATTCTCTGTTGACTGAGATTTTCAAAATGTTTTCAAAGGCAGCCCTAGGTAGAGCACGTTGCAGTAATCCAGCCTCAGTGGGTCAGAGCAAAGATAATTGTAGCTGTATGTCACTCCTCGGAGAAGCAGCACAGCTGTTAACCAGCAAAATTTGTTAGAGGAACTACATGCCAGATTAGACCCAATTATCTGCCTTAGATCTGCAAATGGGGCTGAAAGAAACCTCTGAACTATGAACCTGATCTTTCAGGGGAATGCTGTCAAAAACAGGGCGACTCACTGTTATTGACCAGCAGCACTTCATTTTTTAATGTTTCAAGCTTCAGTATATTGCTCTCATGTAACTCATACTAACTCCATCCTGATACTAGAATTTCTATGGTGACCAATGCTCTGGGGTACCACCCCCTCTGCCAGGCCACCCCATCTCCAGATGATGGGGGCCCCTTATACCATTTGGGATGGGCAGCAGCTTCAGATTGCAGCCTGAGCCCTGTGCCATACAGGGAAGGAGGTATGCGGCCCTGCTGACCCCCATCTTGGTGGGGCAGGAGTTTGCAGCCCTGCTAAGACCTGTGTTGGGAGGGGAAGGAGGTACACAGGCTCTTTTTCCTTCCTACCTCTGATGGTCAAGGCCACAGGCAAGCTGGGAGTGGGGCAAGCTGGGACCCTTTTCCCAGGCAATTTTTTCCCTCCCAGTTTTCCCATGTCTGTCACCTATTCAGAATGTCCTCTGTGTTATTAGACTTAGAAGAACTGAGTGGTATTGTATGATGACTGCTCCCAGTGGCTTCATGTAAATGTCGTTTATCATAGGGGAAT
>NW_015218930.1:0-1260 GCF_001447785.1 Gekko japonicus | reverse complement strand
GCCTTTGGGGTGTTTACTAGTGCAGCTTGTGGACATCAAGGTCTACTTCAGGAAGTCTTTATAGATTTTTTCCCCTTAGTGACTGGCTATTGTATCTTTTTGAGTTACAGTGGTTATTAAACTAGTGACAAGAGAATTGCAGTAGTTGCCTTGAAAAGAGATTAGTCTATTAAAGAAAGTCTTTCTGTGGCTCAGTGACTTCTCTTCCTGTAAACATTTTTGGAAAGATAGCCCTGAAAATTTATTATATGTCCCACTATTAATTCACTCATTGACAAAAGTTCCCAACTTCCTTTGTTTCTTGATTCTGCTTCTGTGACTTCAGTAAATTTTCAACATCTATGTGCATAGCAATGAAGTCTGTGGAGCTCTTTTTTCTAGCAGGGTTAGAGGCCATTTGGCCTGATGTTTTATTGTTTATGTCTCAGGCTAGAATTAGACATTAAGAGCTGTGTGACTGCCACTGAAATGAATAGCCCTGTTTCTCCTCTTTCTCTCTCTCTAGTAATGTCAAAGATTATAAAACACAAAACATGGTGTGATAGCCTACCTTTCTGGGAGATGGCCACAGGTACAGGGGAGGGAGATGAGCTGGCCTGGTGGACCCTCCGGTGGAGATTATGTCCATGGTACACCTGATGTGATGACCATGGGGAAGGCAGAGTCAGCAGCCAACTGGGGCAGGTTGGGTGGAGCAGGGCATATCTCTGGAAACCAGGGGAATTGTGGAAGAAACTGTAGGTTTTGATACCAACCAATGTCACTCATATAAAAACCAGTTCTCATTTCCATGACTTTGTAATTCTGAATATACATAAGTGGCATTTAGTTAAGGTAGTACTGAAGGATGATTCTATGTTTATATTTAATCCTGTATAATACAAAGTGGCATCTCTTCTAAATTTATTATTTTTATTTGTAATATGTTTAAAGGACTTGGCTGTTTCTGATTTTGATTATAAACTATAAAAATGAATGTTTTAGCAGTAAACTCTTCAGGTTTATTCTGGAAATCAATGAGGCAAAGTAAACATGCAATGCCAATTTCAGAGACAGTTTTATAGGTAGGCCCACATTGAGAGAAAATATTAATTCCTCTGGCTCCTGATTTTCTCTGTTCAGATGGATTTGCAAAGACACATACTGATTATTGTGCTCGGTGAGAGAAATAAAATTACCACTAGAATAACATTAGAAAAATATTTGAACCATTTTTTCTCAGAATGAATCGTGTGTTGTAACTGAACATCATAGGCCCTG
>NW_015218929.1:0-1260 GCF_001447785.1 Gekko japonicus | reverse complement strand
AAGGGAACCTTTACCTTTACCTAACAAGTACAAATGAATGAGGGGAAGTAAGCGTATGCCAGCTGAAACAAAAAAGTTTTTACTGCCAGTGGAAGGCAGTGACAGAAGGAGACAGGTGTATCTCCCTGGGGAGGGAATTCCATATTTTTTTGTATCACACCTTTCTTAGGTTGCCACCCATGTAGCCTCAAACAGGGCCACGGAAGATGATCGTAGTGTTTGGAGGGGTTTGGATGGGAGTAGGCGGTCCTTAAAGTATGGAACTCTGTGCAGACAACTGTGGATCAAATGGATCCTCTAATGGGATTGCATTGTGTTAGTGGAAACGTGTGCTGGGGTGTGTGTGTTAACATACAGGGACACTTATATATCTGCAATCACGGCATTTGGGGAGGGGGAACCACTACTTTTCCTGCAGAGTTCTTATTAGCAGCGACTATTTCTTCTGCTCAGCCAAGAGACAATCTCTGGTCTCAGTCAGCCCTCGGACACGACACGCTGGCTTCCGAGCAAGCCTAACATAATTCTGCTTCCTGATCCTCAGCTTCGTCTGCCTGGCACCGCATCAAAAGCCTTTCGCAAACGCTGTTCCCAGGGCTCGGTCTGATATCACCACGAGAAAGAAAAACAACCCAACAGGACCGTGGCATCTGCTCCAGTAAAAAACCGAGGTGCGGGAAGGGAACCTCCACTTTTGCCAAAAGGAGAGAGAAGAAAACGGGAAGGGAAAGAACCATCACTTTAAAGTTTCTCAGAGGCTACTGTAAACAATGGCGAGAGAGTCTCAAAAAAAAAAATATAGAGCTATAAAACAATACTTGGCAGTCGCTTCTGCAAAACAAACAGACTGATGCAAAGTTCTTCCCACCACTGCCACAGACTTTAATAGACTTATTTTTCTGAGGAGGAAGGCTTCTGGAAATACAGTTAAGCTGGGAGCCTTAAGGGAGACATACGGCGAAAGAAAGCGATGGCAGGGTTGCGTTTTATTCAAGGATCAGGGCAGAGCATAAAAATTCAGACACGGACCCCGCTAATGCAAGACCTCCCACTGAGCAGAGCCAAAGATTATTAGTACGGCACGTCACGGGCCTGATCGGCCCCTTCGCGAAATGCAGCCGCTCCAGTTTTCGTTGAGCTTACAAACATTTATTGGGGGTTGCTGCTCCAGCCAGGGCCAGACAAATGAATCTGTGTCCTCGACATTGTTATTCCTGACAAATTCGGTCGAGTGTTTTAAGGCAATTTGCTTGGAAAAGA
>NW_015218928.1:0-1260 GCF_001447785.1 Gekko japonicus | reverse complement strand
ACTTGCAGAAGCATGGCTCAGTAGGAAAAACTCACCCATCTTGCCACGTGTGTACATATCAGCTATTTTTTTTAATTCCTTACCCACAGTTTTGGAATTATGGTCATTTACCATGGGTTTCGGATGCCCAGAAAATAATATCCCTGTTATGAGGGAATTGTTCACTATGGAGACAATCCAATCCATGTATCATGAAAGAAGTTTGATTGCAAGAAACATTTTTAAAGGTTCATTAGTCTTCCTTCATTCTCTCCATAGCCATAACTTTGCCTACATGTCACCAGGCCTCTGAAAGATCCCCCCACGGACTTCTGAAACATTTTCTTTGCAAACAGCTTGGACAGAAACTCATAATGAAAATTCTCAGGGGTTTCCTTTCTCAGAGTTCTAAGCCACTAGAGCAGACCAGGCCCATAGCTATGGTGGGCCCCCCTGGGGCCCAGCCTCCCCCAGCTTCCTACTAGGAACCCACAACTTCCTAGGCAGGGCAGGCCCCCTGACTCTCTAGGCTGCCTGGAGGACTTGCTGCCACTGCCACTCCAGCCACGGCCAGGCCAGGGAAGTTACTTTGACCCCGCCTGCCTGGTAGAGAATCCAGAGAAAAGGAGAGAAAAGGAGATGGAGGCGACCCCAGCTTGAAGCGCAGGCAGTGGCAGCAAGCTGGATTGGTGCAGGAGGAGAAGCAGCAGCAGCCCTGTATGCCTCGTTGGCCTCCCCCACACTGGGCAGTGTTGGCAGCAGCTTCAGGAGCGATTTTGGCTCCTGGGTCCCATCCAACAACTGGGCTTTCGCCTCCCTTTTTCTCTCCCCCCCCACCCCGCCACCTGGAAGTCCTCCTCTTCTTGCCACTGCTTCTCCTCTTACATTCTCAGGGAGGTGGCCTTGGGAAATGGAGGGAGCACTGAGGGAGCGAACGTGGACCGAGCTGCCTTGTGGGGTGCGGGGGAGGGGAGGCAGCTGGCAGAGGAAACAGTGGCAGCTGCAGCGGGTGCTGTTAAAGAGGCCTTCCCCTTCTCCTGCTGAGCCGAGCCAGGGGTGGAGTGAGCAGAGGAGGCTGGAGGGGGGCAGAGATTACCTTTCTTCCCCACCTGGCCCCTGTAAAAGGGGAAGCAGCGGGTGGCTGCCATGGGATTCTCCAAGTAGGCAAGCACACGGGCATGCGCCTCCACCTCCTTCCCTTCCTACCTGCCTGCCCTGCCTACAGAGAGAGAGTGAGGGAGTCGGGTGGGGAGGGGAGGGGTCCAGGCTGGGGAAGCCCCC
>NW_015218927.1:0-1260 GCF_001447785.1 Gekko japonicus | reverse complement strand
GCTGACAGGGGAAGTGAGCAGAAAACTTCCACGTGGATGCTCCATTGCCAGAGTTAATGCTTCTGCATTTATAGGAGCAATGAATGCACAATGGGGAATATGTGCTGTGTGGATGCAGCCTGTGACACACTTTCTTTACAGTGCTGCCCTAGGAGACATGCAAGAAGTATAATAAGTAACATGACAGCAAGAAGATAATGTGCTTGATCCCCTCAGCATAGTGTTTTAGAAGCCTAAATGAAATAATAAAATGACATCCCCTTGTGATAATCCCTCCAGCTGCTAAGCCTGGCTGCCTTTCCTTGCGTTTCTGACTTTGCTGCTCCTGAGACCATGTGCCCGTCAATCCAACCTATCCTCCTTTCATGACACTTTGCACTGCCTTCTCCAGTCCTGCCAAGTCCTCCCTAGAAAGCATCAAGATGGGACAGAAAGATCAGGTGGACGAGGAAGGAAAATATGCATGATCAAAAGGACAAAAGTCACAAAGGTTCAAAGCAGTACTTCTGAAAGGTCCATCTGATCCATCAGCTCTTCTCCAGGACAAACTTGAATGAATATAAATTTATTTCCAAATATTAAATACATATGTATGTAACAAAGCAATATGTAAAACTCAAACTGTTGCCTCATTCATACGAATTATGCAAATATTCATAAAGCCATAGAATGGTCACCTGTACACCATACTTTTAAAAACTTTTTGCAATATTTTGTTTTCCCCATTAACTATCAACCTAATTCCTTAACTGAAGTATCTATTCTGTATGAGCATGTGATCCAACAGCTAATAATTTCATCCCCAATACTTTTTTGTTTTCCCAATATATACTTTATGACAGGGACCTGCAATCAGATAGACTGCTAAATAGTATTACAAATTATAAATTATAAACATGCCACATCTTCCTATTTGGGGAATTAATCTAATCTTTGCTGACCCTATATTCCTGAAGCATTTACAGTTCCCATATGTAATGTGTCTCTTTGGATTGTGTAGATTCCGTCAACCAATCTAGAAATGACAGGGAGAGATCTGTAACTGTATTGCTTCTGCAGTTTATTTTTTTAAAAAAATAGTTAGTAGGTGTACTATTTCAAATCAGACTGAGGCCATGGCAATGCGGGCAGAGGGAAATACTTTCTCCCTTGTATCATTGTCTTAGTTCATGGTATCTGAAATTAAAAACTCTGGGCACTGGACTACCAAGAAGGGGGTCACAGGAAGACAAACATCTACAGGTCCTGGTCACCCTAGAG
>NW_015218926.1:0-1260 GCF_001447785.1 Gekko japonicus | reverse complement strand
TATTGCTCTTCACTGATGCAATTCTCATTCCCGTAGCAATACACATTCAGCTCCAATAATCACAATTATGAGAAACATGGATAGAAAGCAAGAAGAAGTAAGCTTCGCCACCCACATTAGTCCAGCACTCTGCCTTTGAAAACATATTACAATAAAGCACCTGAGCTTCATCGCCGGACCCTTGGCAGTGTGTGCAAATTATTACCCTCCCTCCCTGCCTTCTTCCAAAGTGCTTCAGATGAAATCGTTGTTTTATGTAAGTTCCTTCTTTGGTTTCTGCTTGTAATTAAGATGGCATTGTTTTTGCTTTTATGATGGTTGAGTTACGAGTCACAACCCAGCAATAACAAAATGGCAAACCTAAACTACTGTATGGTGCCGGATTGTCGATTGCAGGACAATCGAGTAAAGCTCTAGCTCACTTCCTCAGTATCAAGCCAAGTTGAATTAAGTCAACAGCAGCCACAGCCTTGCCAGTCATGGTGCTTTTTTGTAACTCAGAATGAACTCATAAGAATTCTGTTGGGAGCCTGTATTGCCCACCTCTACGGCAAATGCATGCAACATTATTTTCTCCCTCTCCCTCTCTCTTTTCTTTGCTGGTTAATACAACTAGTTGCTCTTCATCTTGTCACACAAACAGCCACTTAACACTGTTGATTTGGTATTGTGCCACTGGAAATTATATGAAGAATAACCGCATTCACCCATACCATTGGTGTCCAGCTCCACTATGAATGCTTCATACAGGCTTTGTTCCCTTACCCTGATGAAAAGGAAAAGAAGAAATTATCTCAAAAAAAATATGCTGAATAGTTCTAAATAATTCAGGTAGCTGCAAACGTGGATGCTTGCCAGTACACGAGCCAGGTTTGCCCTACTCTGTTCTCTCTGCTTCATTTCATCAGAGAACTCCAAACTGGACTTTTGGGGGAATTAACAGACCTATTTCTTCTGACAGCGCTGAGAGCTATATGCCAAATTTGCCCGGTTGAACTTAAAATGAGTGCTAGGCCTTTTGAACCAAGCTGCTCAAGTTTTAAATGAATCCAAGTTCCAGATTAGGCAAGGGGCCTGCCAACGATATGCATTTCTCATACTGACATAGAGCACAATCTAGTTTGCCCCATATGTCCAGACGTAGCACTAGAACCTAGAGTTGTCATTCCCCATCCCCACAATACATTTTCTCTAGCTGGGTAATTCTTTTACTTAATTACTGATTTTATTCACACAACAGCCCTGTGAGATAGGTTAGGC
>NW_015218925.1:0-1260 GCF_001447785.1 Gekko japonicus | reverse complement strand
TAAAATCCCAGTCCTTGTATACCTAAAATCTCTTTGTTTTAGGGGAATTCTATGACCATTTCAAACTGAATTAACTTTAGCTGCTAGTTTCCTGTTCCACAGAAATTGCTTAGTGTTTGTTTGCAGCAAAGGCCACCTATGACATGATTAACACCATGGGTGAATATTTGCTTACAGGTGTGTTGGGGCTCAGGAAATGAGTTTTTGCAGTTCTGATTAGCTCAGGAAGGAGACTAAATTGCTCTCTTCAGTGTGTTAGGCATTTGACTTGAGAAAGTCCCTTTTTTGTCTTTAGTAACAGTTCTCCTTTGTTGTCACAAACCCAGACCATTTTTAATGGCTGGGATCTGGAATGATCTTTGCTAATCAAGGTGTTTCCTTTTAAGATGAACGTTCTTGCAACAGAGTTCCTTACTTTACATTTTAATTTTAATTAACCAATTATTTATTTGTGAAACTCAGAGTCTGATTTCATGCTACTTCTTCCCCTGGCTTTTGGGCATCAGTTCTCTGGGTCTAAAAGTGAAGGGGGTGCCTTCCTGTTATAGGGATACTAGTGTAACATTACTCTGTGTTTAAGGGTACATAAAGATAAAATGTAAAATGAGAACTTAAGATCATTATGCCCAATTTCACAATTTGAATGGCATTCATACCAGTGAATCAAATGTTGGTTCAGCCATCAGTTTTTCCTCTCTTTCCATGTTCTAGGGAGACAACACATATTCTACTCTTTAAATAAGAGGGGAATGCACGCTCACATGCTTATACAGGTTCACTTTGCAACTTATTACTAAAAAAATGGAAATTTGTTTTTTTTAAGTTGGGGGAGCCTTTTTGGTAATGGCACAGTCATTCACCAATTAGCGCTGTCCCCAGCCAGTTTCTGCTGCAAAATTGCAGGAACTTCCCCCCCACCACCACATGGATTGGGAGAACTCTGCTTGAACTGAACACAGTGAAAACACTTCCAAACTGTCTTCACATTTTTGCAAATATGTCCACTCCAAATCTGCCGATGAAATCCACAAGACATAAAAGCACTTAACCACCATTGGGTGGTACTGAATATACTTTCCCCACTGACAATTAGAAATACTTCTGTAACTAATAAGTTGCCAAACTGTCTAGCCCAGTCTCATGGATCTGATCACAAGCTATTTCAGTGTAATCATCCAAAGTTCTTGATGACAACCATTCACAGGGCAGATCTTGCCAAAGACTCAGGGGGTCTTGAATTTTCCTCAACACTTGGATAGT
>NW_015218924.1:0-1260 GCF_001447785.1 Gekko japonicus | reverse complement strand
CCTCCAATCCGGCCCGCTCCCGGCTCAAATTGCCTCGTATGAACGGGGCCACTCTTGAGATTCTTTCAAGACATTAACTGCCTAGTTTTCCTTAGAGTGTTGTTGTGAGGATAACATCGGATTACCCTATGTACACCACTGTCAGATCTTCTGGGAGAAGGGTGGGATGCATCTAGGAAACCTAAATAAATTAGTGGTAAATCTACAACAGCTGTACCTCCAAGTTCTGGTTAAAACGGGTATTGCCATGTACCTACTGTTGCCAGGGTGGTACAGTGGATACAGTGGACTAGCAAGCTGTGAGTTGAAATTACTGTTCACTAGTCACTTAATCTCAGCCTAACCTTTTGCAAGAGGAATAACCACAGGGAAACTACCCTGAGCTACTCGGGAGAAGGGTGAGATATGAATGTGATGTTTAAACAAAGAAAAGGTTTTCATCTGGCCTCAGGAGACGCCATGCTGATAAAACTGCTCCTTACAAAAGTTTCTGCGACAAATCTAGAAATAATATGAAGTGAAGTTGAAACTGTTAGGAGGAAAATACAATGTCCCCACTAATTCAGGAGTGGTATGTGCTCTACCCACTGGTTCTTCCCTGAAAATCCCTCTATTTCTAATTAGTTTTTCCCTAGATTCAGGAAATAATCCCAAACGGGGCAAAATGTGGTAAAATTTCGAAGGAAGAGCTGGTGTTACATGAATGGCTTAGAATCCCATTCGGCATCAATTCTCCTCCTTAAGTTACCTCAGTGGATGCAGATTTGAGGTCACATATCACCGAGATAGTGTTTACTTTTACCCTGACAGAAAGCTGGCATAGATTTTAAAACAAAACAAAACTCTGCAATGTTAAAAATAATCTATTATTGGGAAACATTTGTTATATGCTGAAGGACCAAGAGCTTTTGTGCTGAAGAAAAAAAGGACCACTGTCTCCTCTTAGAGGTCTTTGACATGCTTGTTCAGTGTTGGGATGGCTGTTTCCACTTGAGCCAAGTAACAAAATACAAGATGGCACTTGAACCCAAACAGCTGTCATCGTCTTTGAGGTGAAGAGCTACATCAATGCAGTTGATTGCTGGCAACAAAAAGGGTGCTTTACTGTGCCAGGGCCAGAAGTGGAACTATTTTCTTATTTTTAATAAAACAACATTGTTTTTCTTAAGTGCCGCACAGTATCACACAAGCCAAGTATGTTGGCGTTTCGCAGACGAGTAGCAATGTTTCCGCCATGTTTCTCGTGCGTTACAGCATCAA
>NW_015218923.1:0-1262 GCF_001447785.1 Gekko japonicus | reverse complement strand
CCTTATTACTAGTCTTTACATATTGCCCTACAACAGCAAGTGGAGTTCTCTTGACACTTGCATGGAGATGTTTGTGACTGCTCCATCGCTGGCTGTTGCTGTCAAGCAGCTTTATGTTTTCCTGCTGCTGACGTAAACATTGTGCAACAGGAAGACCTATGCTCCCCCACCTAACAGCAAAGGAAACTGATCTGGACTGTTTACAAGATTTCCTACGCATTTTATTCTGAGTTTGGGCTCACATTCCTCTAAGGGTTTTGAGCTCTTTGGCGGGAATAAATAACAATAACTCTCATTTTCACTGAAGAAATAATCTTTAATTTGATGAAAAGTCACTATTGTAAATAACTTCTTGTTGCAGGGAATTGTTCGATTCAACAACTACTCTTTTAAAATGTTTATAAATATTTTTAACACTTCAGTCTCAGGCAGTAATGTTCCTTAGGCAATTACATTTGCATACATTCCAAAACATGAAATCTAAAAAGATGTTATACATATTTATCCTCATTTTATTATAATTTTTATTGATTACAAGAGCTTCTCATTGTATTTTAAAGATACTTTGAAGTGCCATTGTATCCAAAGGAATGCACTTCTAAACAAACAAGGTTAGTTAAAGCTATTGCATGCTTTAGTTAAAGCTATAACTAAAGACACCTTTGAATCTTTTCTTGGTACTTGTCATCCACATCCTTACTCAAAAAGAAGCAGTCAGATATTTATGTATATTTAGAGAATAGTGTAACATTTTACAGCAATACTTTCCACAGTGTTGTCTGATTCTTTATTTCTTACTAGATCAGATACCAATTTAAGTTAATCCACAGTGAAGTTTGTAGTCAGTTGTAACTAGTGACATTATGTTTACCTGATCCATGCAAGCATATCTAATAAAAGATAGCCATATGTGGGCTCTGCCCAGAAAGTCCATGGCTATGTGAACATCTGACGAAGAAGATAAGTGTATTTTTCCTTTCATGTGCAGATTCTGTTAATAATAAGGTCACATGCATGACAGCTTGTAGTTTTCCAGTTGTTTGTGTTGGCATACAATGGGGGTAGGATTTATTGGAGGAAAAAGATGACTGCTTTTTATCATATCTATATGTTATAAAAATGAAGTCGGTGCACAATGTTCTTTATCTGGAGAATTAGGAGTGTCACACTAACATAGTAGCGAACAACAGGAAAAACAGGTTCCTTCTGACTGATTTTCCTACAGGAAAAGCTGAAGTCTGTATCAAAGGTAGTTTTTAAAA
>NW_015218922.1:0-1261 GCF_001447785.1 Gekko japonicus | reverse complement strand
TGAACAACAACAGCAAACATTATTGCTGTTTGATGTTTTTGTTCATACACACTAATCTGTTTGTTACATACTCTGGGATGTAGTGTGGGTTAGCGAAGCCATCAGAGCGTTTTGACAGATGATAGAATTGGGGTGAGAGGGAAAGCTTGGCCCTTCTAAATGTAATAAAATTTTCTTCTGTGGGATTTGTACTCTGGGTTAGGTTTTGACTTGTGCAGCCTTTAGTTTTGCATGTGAAGCTGGGGAGACATAATGTCTGGTTGAAACCAGTTATGTAATTCTCAAAGCAATTGAGAAATTAAAGATTTTCTTTTGCAGCTTTGCCCTGCAGTAAATATTTCCTGCTTTGTTTATTTAGACGTCTAGGCTGTCTTCTCCAGAGACACTGCTTTGTTAAGTAGTGTTTCTGCATACTTAATTCTTTTGCTGTATTGTGGCTTCACCTGTATCACTTTCTGGCACTCCTGTTGGGAGAACAGCTAATGAGCATGACTGAATTTAAGTTCCATATAAATCCTCTTTAGGCAGTTTGCTCCAGTCGCTGTTTCAGTTTCATTCTGAGCAGATAACTGCAGCCTCAGTGGTGCAAAAAGTGTCTGTCCCTGAATGATAACAGCAGGATCATGACTCTGATCTGCTGACTGGCAGGTACCTGGAGAGTTGGAGTGTTCCTGCACTGAAAAGAAAATGCGAATCTGCAAACGTTTCCTCTTCAACTTCAGATGATGACAGACCAGCTCAGCTAATCCAGAATGAAGCACAGGCCATCGAAGGTACCAGGAAAGGCAGCAGTGTTTTTAACAAAATATTCTGTTTCAAACGTTAAGTGCGGAGTGACATAGCTAATCCACGCCACAGGTGTACACTGGTGTTTCATATGGGTTTTTTAAATCCAGATTTTTGGCAAAGAAGGACACTATATTAGAGTTGATCAGTGGGCTTGTCTGGAGCAAGAGGAGTCCTTGTTGTGTTTTTGTCTTCATGTCAATCACTGGGCAGCCTTAAAACGATTTAGTTCTGGCTTTTCTGCCCCCTTGCTGATGTTTGGTCTGTTGCCACTAGATGCCGCCAGATTCTCCTCCGTTGCTTCCCAGCCACCGACAATGCCCATGCCAAGAGAGGCCCCAGAGCCGCAGGCATCCATAACCATGGCAGGTCCTCCAATGACAGACATGGCCGTGACCACCAAGGCCTTGAGTGTGGTGTCCATTACCAGCCAGTGCAGCTACAGCAGCACCCTTGTGCATGTTCCACACCCGGA
>NW_015218921.1:0-1261 GCF_001447785.1 Gekko japonicus | reverse complement strand
CTCCCATAAGACGTGTCAGGGATTTATTATCGTCGTGCACGACATCCACCTTCTCCATTAACTGCTCCTCAGTTTTAGGAGTATCCCTCCCCAAGGAAGAGGCGTTCTCCCTTCTTCCAATAGGTCTTTTAAATAATATAGTACTTTTGTTTGTGTCCCCTCTCCTCCTCAGTGCCCCTCCCTGTTTCCAAGGGGGGTGTCTGCCATCCCGCCCCCCTTCCCCCAAGGGTGTCCCACTCCCATTTCATCTGTCACGCCTGCTCTTTGGAAGATCTGTTCAAATGGGGGTGCTGCATTTGCCATTTCATCAGTCTTGTCATGTACTCCTGTTATTTTCTTAAATTTTTTCCTTATGTGTCTACCTCGCCTCTGCAAGGTGGGAATCGTCCTTTATGTTTGGCATGGTGAATTCCACTGGCTTTAAATTTAACTCAACTGCAAAACGATTTGCGCTTAGTTGAAACCAATGTGTTATTTTTTTGTGTCACAGATAACTCTGATGTTTCCATGAGCAAAATGTAGAAGCTTTATGGCATGTGTTTCAAACAAGATTTATCACCGATGTTGCTTGCATTGGTTTTATTTCCAAGTGGGAACAGTGCTGCTTTTCTTTTTTTTTTGGTCAATTATTGTGCCATCAGCTGTGGGGCCTCCCTAGTTAGAACACTGTGTATGTTTGCTTGAAATCAGATAATAAGTCTTAACTTCTGTATTGCTGTAAATGTTTAAATGCTTTCCAAAGCCTGAAAAGCTGGCAAGGGGTTACTTGTACAGTCCAGGATCATCTGATCAAATGCTTTCCTTCCTGTTCATCCTCTGCGCTAATGTTGGCACATAGGTAAAATCGCAGAACTGGTAATACGTAAAGACACGTATATGGCCTAGATTGTTAGTGTTTCAATGGTAACACTTTTGAAAAATTCAACGGTTGTGTTATTAAATTTTGTATCCTTAGGACCCAGTAGGTGGTCTTAAGCAAGTTATGGTCAACCTTTCTCCATTCCCATTGCAGCAATATGGTGACAATGCTACTGCTCCTTGCAGCATTATGGTGAAAACGCTACTGCCCTGCTCCTCATGGGGCTGTTATAGTGGTTGCCTCAAGGTAATGTAAACGGCACTTTTGGAACACGGCATGATGATTCTTTATATAGTGGCCAGTTCAGATCTTGCCTTGAATTCACTTGGTGGCCTTAGGCCAGCTGCTATTGACGTCAACCCCCCTCCTCCCCAATCTGCAGAATGGACAGTCGTAAATCTG
>NW_015218920.1:0-1262 GCF_001447785.1 Gekko japonicus | reverse complement strand
CTTGACATTGTCTACATAGCTGGCATGTGTTAACCAACACAGAACTGAGGCGTCCAAGCAAAGAGTGAAATTTCAGAACGAGAAAGAAATGGAAAATGTTACCTTCCCTGCTTATGGGAAGCTATTAAATAGCAGGCGGGGGAGGGGGTAGAAATTGGGAGGAAAATAAATGAACGAGTTGGGAAAATTGTTGGGTAATGGAAAAGAAAGAAATGGGTGGTGCTTCCTTTTATATCACCCATTGCCATGGATACTCTGCTAGTTTCTCCATAACATTATGACATGAAGGTTTGCCAAGGTAGCATTTAAAATTACATCATAGCCAATATCATTCATGCAGCTTATAATAAACCTTTCTAGCATTTGAACAATACTTTAATGTCGAAGCCACATGGTTTTTTCACTCTTTTACACAAAGTCCCCAAGACTGTAAATTAAAAAAAAGTCAAGGCCAGACATCATTTCCAGTCAAAATATATAATTTTCAGCACTGCAGAACTTGATTTTGACGTTTCCCATGTGGCAGCAAATGCCAAGAAGTTCATTTTGATCGCTGTTTCAAACACAGGGAAATCTGTCGACAACACATCGGATGATTTTTGCAGTGCAAAAACCAGATGCACAGGTCTCAAAAAACTTTCAATTTTTCTGTCACTTTTATTGTTGAATCGCAGTAGACTACTTTTTGTGCTGTTTAAAAAATTATAATGATGGATTTCTTTTGTCTAACATTTCAGTACATCCTTTCAATTTGTAATATAATATTGCCAACCTAAATTATGGGTGCTTTGAACAATTCAGAAGAAGAAGAAAACAAGCCATGGTCTCTAGAAATCATGATGCTGGAAGCAATTCTGATTAAAGTTGAGAGAGAAAGAGAGAGATTTAGGCAGATCTACACCATAATATTAAAGTGGCTTCACAGTACAGATAATTTCAAATTTCTTATCCATGCTGTTTCAGCTCCCAAGTCCCTATTTCAGCTTCATTTCTCCTTTGCACAAACTGATCAGTGATTCTGTTTTCTCACACATTTTTTTTCCAGTAAAATGAAAGTTATTTGTGCACCAATAAATTGGTGTTATAGGTAGCAAATGATATGCCTAGTGTTATCAATATTACATAAATTGCATATAAAAACAATACAACATGCCTGTAAAATGCAAATAGTGTATAAAACACCATAAAGCAGGCATACAAAATATAAATGCATCTACATTGCCAAGAGCAAAAAGAATTAGTTGTTGTAGATTTTCCAGGCT
>NW_015218919.1:0-1262 GCF_001447785.1 Gekko japonicus | reverse complement strand
CAATCAGAGTACCTTCAGGATAGCGGCACCCTCTCTGTCTTGGTTATGCATTTTACTCATTAGTATGGATAAAGCCTTATTTTTATATGTTGCTGAGATTCCCTCATGCTTGGGAAGGCAGACTGTAGGTTTTGCATAAGTTAACGTTAAGTGAGTCTGTTGCTACACTGGTTGAATTGTAACCAATCTTGAAATCTAAAGCTAAGCATGGTAAGATCTACAAGGCACAGTTCAGGTTGTTACTCATGTCTATCAGCCATAGTCTAACTTCCACGTTTTCTGCTGATGCATTGGATAAGCCACATCAACAGCATTATATGATACAAGCTCAGGGGTGAGTTGATGTTACCCCATCTCTTTGGAGAGGTGCTTGAAAGAACAGAGTAGCCTCTAATATTTTCTCTACATATAACTTATTTAGGGAATCAGCTGCCGTGTTCAGTGCACAAAGGCTAAATAGGTTCTTACAGGTCCACATAGTCATGGTCTTGTCTATTGCAGGACTGGCTCTATTATCTGTATAGCTGGCTTCTCACTTGGGGTTCAGAGATGTACAAGGATAAGAACAAGTTCTAACCCGCCATTTCCAGTGCACTTTCCCACACTGCACTGGAAACACTCAACAGAGAGAACAAAGAAAGATACTGATGTGGCCCCTAACGTCACCGCAAAGGCTTTATAAGGAGTCCTACTCATCAGCTGCCAGTGATTTGGCATCATGCCTCAGGATAAGGTGGACAGGGGTGTGTGTCTTTCATGACGGGAAAATCATTGTTTGTTTTTATATGTATTATTTCAATAAATGGCTTCTTAATGTTAAAAATGTATAAAATCATTGTAATGAAACACTGATTTCCAGAAGTTAAAAATATTTAATTAATTTAATTAATACATTAATTCCTTTTTATTTTACCTTTTACTGTGTTAATAAGTTATAGTTGGCATTCTTGCTAAATTTTTTTACCTTACCTACTGATCATGAGAAGTTACAGAGCCAAAGCAGAAACTGTCCTTTTTCTAACTCTTTGAATAACCAGAGCAATTAAAAAGACATATTATCTTCTACCTTTCCATTTCTCTTGTATTCTGTGCACCATACACTTTGTTGAGTGAAGATTTTTTAAAATGATCTAACCATTTTCCCCAGTGTTTTCAGGATGGGCAGTCCTTACTCATGAACAACAGCTCCCCTTGGAAGCTGGCCAAGTTACATGATGACATGGAGTCACCAAGGGAAAAGGGCTTCCTGCAGGGCTATTTTT
>NW_015218918.1:0-1262 GCF_001447785.1 Gekko japonicus | reverse complement strand
GAGAGAGAGAGAGAGAGAAGGAAATAGGGGTAATAATTGTGAGAATGCAAAGAAACCTGTGGGTATGGGAATATGAAAACAGGAAAACATAAGGATAAGAGAGTGACATTAAGGGGCGCAAAGAGAAAACAGTCAAACACTAACTTGTTTTAAAACAGTCGGATGTCAGGCATGAAACAGGAAACTTTTTGGAAGATATCAAAGAATTCATGGTGGAGAAATCCCAAGCAAACTGTAAAAACTCCCAAAAGATGTTTCTAAAGTGGTTGAGCAGACCCAAAATGGCAGATGATGTCGAAAGTAAGTGTAAAATGCACACTGCAGCACATAAATAAATACATCTAACTCCATGTATACTCTGATAGTCTGATGTGGCTGTGAATATCCAATGAAGAACTCCTAGTGTTGTAGTGTACAGCTCACTGTAAATGCCAGTCTACAGTTGGAGCTAGACTAACCACAGCTAGTTTTGTGTAATTTTCACTGATCCCCTATCCAAAAGCAGATTCTCACATAATATCCATTGCTCTTCCTGTCAGCCTCAGATGGCACGCTTTAGAAATCATGCTGACTCGAAGCGACAGGTGGGAAAGTTCCATGAACAGAGCTTGCTCATGGTCTAACCCATAATATTTAAAATGGGAAGAAATGTCTATTTATTACTTTCCTGAGCATGGATTTCTTATATTATCAGAGCAAATGAATGATATGAAATTAAACAACAGTCTTCAACTATCACTTTCTTATTGCAATCACTTCTGTGAACATTTCAGAAAAAGTAGCAATGACATGGCATGTTTGCAAGTGCCAAAGGCTTACATAATTTACTAAACGATTTCCTAGCACATTGGCCAAAAGTGACTATAGTTACTTGGTGAAAATGATGCATATGGTTTTATCTTTGGGGTTACTTTATCTTATTGTAGCCAAATGAACCCTCTACCCATAGAGAAATCATTGGATTGTTATCTCAGACGTGATATGTTCTGGTTAATCCTTGTTAAATAGAAAATAAAAAAGAAGGGCTGTTAAGTTTAATAATAACTACGCAAATTTGTACCTGGCAGTCTCTTCAAACTGTATATCATCCACTGATGCTGTCACGCAAGAGAAGCCGGCATGTTTTTCAGCTTCAAGAAATAATGAGAAACAAAACAAAACACAACAACATAGAGAATTATAAACACCAGGCAATCTTCTCTAACTATGATTGTCTTCTCAGGCCATTTCACATATGATGTTCCCTAAACAGATATACACTG
>NW_015218917.1:0-1262 GCF_001447785.1 Gekko japonicus | reverse complement strand
AGAGGTAAGAGAGAAGTTGCAGGGCAGTGTTAATTGGACAGAGGGTACTAAAAGAATTGGAGCAGAGAGAGGGAATGACAGACACCAAGAGGCTGAAGGTCATGAAAAGATGGCTACTGAAGACATCATCCTAAGCACTGCCTGTGAATGGCGGAGAATGGAGACTAAGCCCAGTGCCAACTTCTCTCCAGGGCAGGCCAATGCCAAGCTGGTGAACCTCTGGCATCGGCATAAAAAGAGGTGGTGTTAGGGGCATGTTGGAGGTGTGAGGAGAGCAGGGCTTAGTCCACATTCTGCAGCTCCTTGGCCTTAGGCCAGCAATGACCCTGACATCGCTTTATAAAGCTCCATACAACAGGTCAGAAGGAAAACAAAACTCCTCCACCCATATGGCCTCCCGCCCTGGTGCAGCTGAGGAGGATAAATATGCAGCCAACCACAGCTCCCCTAAGCACGACGCAACCCCCCACCAAGGATACTATAGTTCAGATGCTGGGACATGTGGTGAGAGACTGTACTTCTCCGCTTCATGTCAGACACATGAAGAATACACTCTGCTGACAGGAGCTATGGCATGCTATGCAACAAGAGGCCCCTTTGCCCAAACAGCTAATGGAAAAAACAAATGTTGTAGCACATTGCTAATACTGCTCTTCACAACACTTACAGGCACCCTACCTCCGGCCACAGACACCAAAGGAGAGCTTCAACTCCTCCAAATGGGGATGCAGGGACAATGCACCCCACATATATAAGGAGGAGGCCCCTGCTTCAAGCCGTAACTGCTGTAACTGTCTCCCCCTGCCCCATTTACTCTGTGTATTGCCCAATAACCCTCAACCCTGCTCAACAGCTGTTAGCAATATGTGTACAGAAAGGGGAAAGTCCTCTCTTCAGCACCACCTCATGCCTGTGGGAGTCAGGAGTGACAAATCTTGGGCCAATGGGAGACCAGAGATTTCCCCACCTAGGGATAAGGCTGGGCCTTTCATAGGAGACCCAGATTACTCATGCCAATGCCGTTTCCTCTGTGTCCCCAGATAATATTTATGAGCCTACACAAATGTTTCCCCATCTGTATATTATTTCAGTTATATTAAACAAAAGTCTGCAAGCCACCTTGAGCCAAGTTCCTGCTCCTGTTTTAAAAGAAAATGTCTCCGAAGTGTGTTTTCCTACACAGAATAAGGGAGATAACAGTGTGTCAGGTCCCCAGTTAATTCACCCTCCATGCCCACTATTGGCAGTGAAATGCTTTATTA
>NW_015218916.1:0-1262 GCF_001447785.1 Gekko japonicus | reverse complement strand
TACTGTTGTCATGTTTACCTTTGAGTAAATAATTAGTGAAACATGAGAAAATAAAAGACCTTTGCAAGGACAGGCTCTGGAATCGTTAGTTAAAAGCCAATACTGTACAGCGCAGGAGAATTGTTAGCTACTTGGAATACTGACATGAACTGGTTGGGTTATATTATTTTGTTTCTCCAATGGACATGCTGTTCTTCCCAACAGGGTGAGTTACAAGCAAAAGTCAAGATTGTATTTAGAAAGCATAATGCTGCAGTGGGTCAAAACTTCTATGCTTTCAAGGAGAAATTTGTAAAACCACTATTACTTATCAGAGGGTTTTGTAATTTGCTACAGCCAGTTGTATACTCTTAACAGCATAAATGTGGGCATTCTAGATAATGTAAGACTTCATCCAAGGAGACTGAGGTTCAAATCTCATTTGGGCCATGAAGCTCAACAGGGAGACCTTAAACCAGACATGGTATCTAATGTACCTTATAGGGTTATGGGGGTAATACATGGCAAAGAGAATCATGTTTATTGCTCTGGAGTTGGATTCCACCAAAAATTTCCATGCCTTTTTGGGAGGGGGCAATTTTTGTTGATTCCCGCAAGCTATTCCAGGTACTTCTCTACCCCCCCCCCCAAGCAGGCGTTTGCAGGCAATTTTGGGTTGAAGGTGGAAATTATACTTCATCTGGAAACCCTCCCAGCCATGGGTATTTTAGGCAGGATTGAAATGCTATGCTGTTTGGAGGAAGGACAGGATAAAATGTTAAGTATGTGATCTTTACAGGTAGTGGCCTCTACCCAGCCAACCATTTCCCCACATTATGTTTCAGTTCCTGAAAGATCATTCTCAGGGTGCAGAGGAACAGTGCCATAAGAGTGGGGGTTGAAGAAAGACAAAGAGGTGGTTTCTGTAGCCTTTCCCACAAGCATGGATCTGGTGAGGATTGTCCTTTAAGGAAATTAATCAAACCAGTTTGCTGACGGAAAAAAAAATAGTGTAGAAATTACTTAATTATACTTCTGTTCGGCACAATATGGCTTAGGTTGATTGGTATTGAATTATGGTTCTTACCCCTGTTCTTGGGTAGAATATAACTACCTATTCTTCCCTACCCCTAATAACAAACAGAATGAAATAGAACAGGAGTCAAATGGCACTTCAGAAATATGTATTCCACATAATATGTATTCCACATGAGCTTTCATTCATTACAGCTCACTTCCTTCAGGTGCATGAAGTAGCTTCAAACCACAGGAGGGAGATGTTA
>NW_015218915.1:0-1263 GCF_001447785.1 Gekko japonicus | reverse complement strand
CCCCTCTTAAATGAAGCCCACATGGATCTGGGTTTTGTCCACAGAAGACCCACTCCCCAACATAGTATTTTCAGTGTGCAAATGCCCCCAGTGGGCAGAGGAAAAAATGGGTATGATCCAATCCCTTGTCCTTGCAGAGACTTTTCTGCAAGGTTGGCCTTAGTTACATTCAGGGTAACAATATAAGAACACAGAGGAAGCCCGACAGCACATGAGGTGCTAAGGTAGCACCTGTGCTACACAAGTCCCTCCCAGGAGAATCTTGTACATTTATTTATCAAATAATGGATCAAGTCAGATGCCACACAAAATAGTGGCTTATTTGAGCCAAGGTTAGTTGGTGAAACCAGGACAACCATTGAATCCTGGCTTTCCTTAGCAAAACTTGGCTTCAGCATTATTGCTTCTCACCCTGCCTCCATGCCAGCTATCCCAGACTGCCTTGCAGTGACCAACTGAAAGCAAAGGCCATCATGGCCTTGCTTACCATTGCTCACTGCCAATGTGAGGGTGGGGAAGCTGCTCAGAGAAAGCTTAAACTGCACTTGGAATGCCAATAATCCACAAAGCTACACCTTCCCTTGTTGGAGTATGGCTAAAATGTTTGCATCAATCCTCTCATTGCCAAAGCTCCATGTAAAATAAAAGCCTGCAACTGATTTTGGTGAAAACCCCTACATGCAAACTCATGAAGACCACCTCCCAAGATGTTCTCAGGCCCCCTGTCTTACTCATATGCCCCTGTGTGTTTCTGTTCCTATGAAAAACACCACCTGCCCACCGCTTAGAGTGTTCAGGACCAGAGTTCCCATTCCCACAAAAGCCCTTTGAAGACCACGCACATTTTCCATGTCCACTGATGCAATAAACTCATAAATGAATTGAATCAGATACACTTTATAGAACGGAGAAAGCAAATGGAGCAGTAACAGCTGTGAATGCTAACTTAGGATGGGTATTAAACCACAGGGGTCTTCACTGCAGGAAACACAGGAGTAAGAACACTGGTTTCCCTCCTTCTAGCCACCCCCCTCCCTGTCCATTGTCTCAGTGCAATAAATGGCAAAAGGGTACTTGTGCAAACCACCTGCAGATGCAGCACAGGTAACTAAGACAGCTAAGGATACACTGGCATTGCTTTTATCCCTTAGGGATGAACAGAAAGAACTTGCTGCATTCCTTTGTCTTTAAGAGAGCAGAAGCAGTGGCTGAGAAAGAAGACTGCTGCAAAGCAGCCAAAGCTGGAGAAAGGCTGGATGGCTG
>NW_015218914.1:0-1262 GCF_001447785.1 Gekko japonicus | reverse complement strand
GCAACTTGATGGCACTTAACACACACATAATCGGAAGGCACTGACACAGGGTGGTGGTGACAGCAGCAGTGAAAGAGTAGAGATAGGCACTCCTATTTTATTTTCTGATACAAAGGATTTCCATCCCACATAAATGCTCTTACTTTAAGATTTATAGGGTGGCATACAGACAACTGAAAACAGAATAAATCACAACAAGATAACCAACTGCCCCCACCTACCGTGGCTCGCAACACATAACCAACAGCAACCGACAAAGCAACATAAACCAATCACTCAAAGGCCTGGACAAATACCAGGGTTTTCTCTTAGCATATAGAGCTACAGAGGCTAGGCAGCTATGGGGAAGGAGTTCCACAAATGAGGTACCACTGCAGAAAAGACCTCTTGCTAGTGCCCACCCATCTCCTCTTTGAGGAAGGGGGAACTCTGAGATGCGCCTCTGCAGATGACCTTAGCTAGCAGGCTGGCTCTCATGAAAGTGAGAGGTCCTTAATTATAGAAGTAAGAGGTCCTAAAATGTATAGGGCCTTAAAGGTGATAAGCAGCCCTTCGACCTCTGTTTGGAAGTGAATAGGTAGCTGGTCTTTCAGTGCTAACGAGACACGTTCTTAGTGGTTTGAGATAGCCAGCATTTTGTACTAATTCAAGCTTACAAACATTGTTCAAAAGTAACCCCAAGAAGAGCATATTGCAACAGTCCAAGCTGGATATAATCAAGAGCATGCATCACTGTAGCCAGGTCACGCATCTCAAGGAAACCTGGTGCACCTGCCAAAGTTGAGAAAATGTGCTTCATGCCACAGACAAGACCTGCATCTTCATGGATCTCATAGGGCCCTCAAACTGTTCCTCTTTCAGGAAGAATGCAACTTCATTTAGAACAGGCTAATTTCTTAATCCTTGATCATTGCTACCCAACAGCACTTCCGGCTAGTTAGTTGTAATGGTGCCATCCTAAGCCCAGTTGCACTGTCCTAGGCCCATGGGCTTCAATGGACTTAGAAGGGAGCACTTCACTTAGGATGGCATGGTAAGTCACCCGAGCCCAGTTAAAGCTTCTTCAGGAGGGTCTCACCACTGCCTCCTTTGACAATGTGCACTATCCCTTCCTGTTTTTCTTACTATTCCCTGGTCCTAAACAAATAATCCTCTTAAGATGGATGTTATAATGCATGACAGGCAAGCTATAACACATTGGTAGGAAGTACCACTCTAACCAACTGGTCCACATCCTTAGGTCATGATAACTGAAACTCATC
>NW_015218913.1:0-1263 GCF_001447785.1 Gekko japonicus | reverse complement strand
GCATTCCCTATCTTGCATCACTCATTCTTCTGTGAAGTTGAAATTATAAATACAAAGTTTAATTATCAGGAAACATCTAAGTTATTATCACACAAAAATTCCACAGCAAAGGACCTCTCAAATACTTGACTGGTAACAACTTTGTTCTGTTACTCCAGCCTAGTAGTTAATCACCATCTACAATGAGAAAAGTACAAAAAAAATAAAGTGAAAAAAATACATATGGTTCAAATTAGGTCTCAACATTCTCAGAAGCTTTTTCATCTCCTTGTTAAACTCACAGACATTCTATTTTTGTGTCAAAGAAAAATCTGGAGCATGTAAAATATATTTCCCTTAGCAGATGAAAATCACTGTGACAAGATGTAGTGATGGCCACAAGCTAAGCAGTGCACTCCAAAGCAAAGCTACACCCTTCTAAATTTGTTGAAGGCAAGAGGCTTCAAAGGGTGTTCTGTTTTTCTGAACCTCTTCTTCAATGACTACTTCTGAATAACAAAAAATATCACGAGCTTCTTTCCCCGCCCCAGGTATGTTGTCAAGTTTGTTCTATCCTAGAAAAGAACATGGATTAGGAAAAGTGTCCGAAATGAAGCTATCAGATAAATAGTAGTGAAAAATCCTATGAAATAATCCAGAATAGATGTAATAATGATACAACACAAGCAAATATAGCAAGTAAAGGTAAGGGAGTGATAAGGTCTATCAGAATTCATAGGAAATTTAGGCCACTGATCTCCTGACCTCCAATTACCAATCAAGACACTGCCTTGGGAGAGCTTTCTGGAAGATGAGTAAACATCCCTTTCGGCTCCCTTTCATTCCAACTGAAGCCAGTAAATTAATATGCAGGACTTTGGGGATGCCTATGGAAACTACCTTGAACTGGTAACAGTCAGTGCTGGAGTGGGCTGTTTCTCATCAGTTGTTGACACCTGTTGTTCACTGAGCTGAAACAGGAAAAAAATCCTGCAGACAGAACTTTACCTGGAGACAGTTCATTCCCTTGACACCCCCAAATGCTCTCACCGCTGTGTCGGGCTCAGTTGCTACTCCACAGCAGCCAACAAACTACCAGCAGCTCATGAACTGCCTCTTGGAGACCCCTGGACAAGACAGATTCACTAAGGATTACTTATTAATAGCTATTAGCTACTGTTACTACATGAGACCTGCCTGTACAGACCCAGTGTACGTCTGAACACCCAGTTGTCCGGAGGCAACAGGAAGAAAAGACCATTTTATCAATTCCTTGCTTGTAAT
>NW_015218912.1:0-1263 GCF_001447785.1 Gekko japonicus | reverse complement strand
TTTAGGAAGCCTTAGCCACAATATGTTCCCGTGCTACCAGTCAACGATTGGGAGGAAATCCACCTTGTGATCATACAGGTACCCCTGACTCAGTGATGAAGAGCGAGGAGACGCAGCTCAAAACTGCTGCCTTGTATCAAGCCTTCTTCAGTTCCGTCCTTAGGGAGGATCACTCTTCTGAGACGCTCTCATATTTCCTACCTCTTTTTATGTGTAAGACTTAAGCATGCTCCATTTTTAATGGCTGTCCATAGGCACCGATATCCGCATGTAAGTTAGCGTTCTTCCTTTCCAAATCACTCCCCATTCTGAAGCACTCCGTTTACGGGCTCAGAGCTGTCAGCAGTCACTTCTGTTCCATGTCTCCCCTTTCTATGTTGAATAGGCTCAACTGCAAGATTTTAAATTTTGCTGTAGGAGAGATCTCCTTCTCTTTTCCTCCTCCCACGGACTCAGCTGTCCTGCCTTGAAACAAGAAGCTAAATCATTTTGACAGGGATCTGGAGCCTCCATATTAATCAGGAATACAGAGCCATGACAACAGTGAAAAATAACTCAGAATTACTTCTTTCTGAATTGTTGAAGATAGGAGAACTATGTGGTATTTTTGTTTTTACCTTTGTGAGTTACACAAGGCCCCAAACATTATCTATACTGTCAAAATGACAAATTCGGCATGCAAAAAGATCAGATAATTCTTAAGCAATCATATAAAAATTCATTTTCTTTCCTCAGCGTATGATGAAGAATTGACAGTGAGGTGCATACTGAAATTTTAACCTGCACAGCTCCTACCAAAATGTTTTCAAATAGGCTAAAGAAAAACATATAATAGCTTTCGACCAGCTGGGATGATACTAGTATAGCCCAGTCCACATATTTGGATTTCAAAGAGCATTTCTAGAACTGTTATGCTAGGTATGATATAGATTCGGGATCCAAAATCCACTTTAGTCCACCTACTATCGTTTAATCATGTGCATATTCTTCTGTGTGATGAAGGTCTAATCTGCTCCCAACACTGCTGTTCTTTAAAAGTTTCTGCAATATATATAGCAAAGTCCTATAACAATCACATTATGTGACTGCAGGCCCACTGTGCATATTTAGCTTACATTACTTTGCAAAACATCACACACACTGAAGATGCTATAGAAATAAAATAACACTAAAGTTTCTTGATGTAGGAAAACTTAAAATATAGGTAACCTGCTCAATACCAGGAGCAGAATAATTGTCCTCTATCCATTCACAGTCCACTTT
>NW_015218911.1:0-1263 GCF_001447785.1 Gekko japonicus | reverse complement strand
TGGGACTGGTCCAGGCTCCGGTTGACAGTGGGGTGGAACGCATGACCATGTACCGAATGCATGTTGTGTGTGTAGTCATATTGGCTGTACCACAGAAAAGGTTAATAAGTAAAGCTGCCTCCAGTGAGATATATCTGAAAGAGACAGTGTGTTCTCTTCCCTGTTTTAAGAAGTCGCGAGGGAAAAAGAATTGCTTCAGATCCTGCTTCCCCCACCCACCCCAAACTTGTTTGTTAAACTTTTCCCCCCAAAAGTTAGAAGTTGATTAATCTTGCAGGACTTTGCTTAAAAAACAATCTCTCTGTCTAGTCAAACACTGCTTTTGTGAAAGGGCTTAGAAACTGCAAGTCTTGATTTAAAAAACACCCCTAAAATATAATTCACTTTTATCTAAAGAACAAAGCTGAACAGCAGAGCTTTCCCAACTTCCTAATTCATGAAACATTCATACTGACATCAGGTTATATTATAATAACACAGTTGTGGCCTGTCAGCATTTCTTCTTTAAACCTTTGTTTCAAGGGCTTCAACTGAGAGCCTTAAAAGTTTGCTTTTTTTCTTCTTCTTCGTTCAAGCTCAGTATTCCAGCCTGCGAACACGTTCTATTTTTCTCCCTTTCCTAATTAGGAAAAAAACAGCTGAGATCTTTGGGGGTGAGACAATAACTCTCTTTGTGCCGAGTTCAGCCAGTTCTGAGGCCCAAAACAGTACACATTTGAGAACCCACTGATAGCTGGAATAATTTATGGTATTAGAGGAATGTAATACAAGTCTGGTGGGTTTAGAAGGAGGATTGTGTAGGGCATGCTGAGAGAGAAAGAGAGAGAGTGGAGAAACGAAGACATTCTGTTGGGTGCCAAAGGACACTCATCCTTATACAACACACCTAGTTAGTCTGACATCAGTGTCTGGGAAACAAACACACACGGTATTCATTCGCTAAAATAAAGTGAATGCTAGCAAGTAAATGCAAGGCCTCCAGAAGCAAGCCAATGAACCCAAGGTCTTCCACGGGCACCAAAAGGCCATTCGTCAAGGGGCCAGACATAATTCCTGGTGTTCCAAAGTCTACAGATGGCCACTGCGATGGCTTTCACAGAGATTCTCTACAAATGGACTTCTGTAGCAGTGCCTCCTCGGGTGATCTCAGTGTCCATGCATGGAGAAGGTCCTTCAGGTTCCTCAAACCCAAACGGTTTATGGCTTTATGTAATTTGATATAGCTTCCATTAACAGCCTCGCTGCCGTATGCTGAACCAGAAA
>NW_015218910.1:0-1263 GCF_001447785.1 Gekko japonicus | reverse complement strand
GGCTCATCCAGCCAGCTTGGATGCTTCCATCATGTTAGCCATAACCCGTCTGGTTGATGAGCTGCTTTGCCACACATAGAGAGCTTTCTATGTGGAGGGGAAAGCATTCAGAAAACACTTGCTGTCTGAAGCGGTACCATCCACAATTCTGACGTGTCATTCTGCCTGATGTGTCATATCTCTCTCTGATGTGAGTTCTGCAAATAAAGCAGGCACTTTTTGTATAGTGACTGATTCATCATCTTTGCCCCATCCCAAGCACGATACTCATCAGATGAACAGCAAGGGGGAATTTGAACTGGTGCCCTAGAAGGCAAGGGTTTTCTAATTTATTGCTAGCAAAATAATTACAAGCCAACATATTAAAGGCATGATTCTATCCCTTAAATCTATTAAAATGAAGGTTGCTATGCCACCTGCCAGTGTTGTGGTGAATTGTTTTATAATTTAATTTACCACCAGTGTTTTAGCCGATTCTCAGTGCTAGCCAATGTGTAGTTGGGAATTTGCATGGATTTGATTAATTACCTTCTGTAAATTGACAGTGGCAATTTTTCTCTCCCATTGGGAGGGAGAGGCAATGAGCTTGCTCAGTGTAGCCATTCCACCCCTGACACCCTGAGCTGCTTCCCAAATTAGTTTCCTCAGATTGCCTTGGCTTCTCTTAGTCCTTTCCCAGAGCCCTACCCCAGTTTTCTTGGCAGTTGTCCCTGAAGCTACCAAATTGAATTTTGTGCTATCTCCAGTCTCTGCTTCCAGATTTACAGAAGATCAAAATGTTGAGGGTCCACTTGTCAAAATGGTCGTGAGAGGCTTCCTTCACTTCAGATGTCTGGCTGCTGGAGAACCCCTTCTTACCATCTTGTATTCTAGCTGGGGTGGAAATTATTAGAGACAGGATATTAGAATAAAGTAGAAGAACTGTTTATAAAGCTGTTCCTTTGTGCACAGCATAGATCAGCTCAAGGTGGTATGGGGAGGTTTCCCATCTACCCTTGCTGTGAATTCAGGGCTTTAGCATTGCCACCTACTGGAACATTCACAAGACTGATTTGAGTATACCAAAATGGTAGTGAAAAGTCAACTCTAGAAACTTCACATTATCAAAAACGGTCACAGGGATTTACCATGAATACATGTAAAAGATGTGAAGGTCTGTGTTGTTCTTTGGGAGAATGTGTATCTGCTGGTGGAGAATACAGATGGGCTGTCATGTTAGTAAGTAGCACTGAACAGGAAATTCATATGGAAATGGTATAGAAC
>NW_015218909.1:0-1263 GCF_001447785.1 Gekko japonicus | reverse complement strand
GACTCCACAGCTTAGAGGGTACATTGGCTTCGGTTGTGTGTGAATTCCCCAAGAGTTCCACGCTGGGTCTATTTTTGGAAAAAAAAAATATTCACAATACTTATGCACGTATATATTTACACTCTTTATAGCCGGCCGTTCTCACTTGAACTCAGCTCAGAGTGAGTCAATACAATCGGTGGGATGGGACATTTAATAAACAAACGCGATAGGATTAGGGTTGTAGAACCAATCCGCCCTGCTCCTGAGCATCTTAGGACCCACGGTGGGCAACGATGTAAACACTACTTTATAAAACAGACATTAAAAACGAGATATAAAAGCCATTATTTAAGAAAATGACCTTACGCCACCCACCCTCCGCCATGGCTCAGACTGTCCTGAAAGCTTTCCCAGAAACCCAGGAGGGCGGGCGCCCTCCCGACCTCTTTTGGGAGGGTGTTCCTGAGGCACGGGGTGGCCACCCAACAGGCTCCAGCTAAGACTGTTGCCAAAGATCACCGACTGTAGATCTGGCTGGAAAGAGCGTGTTTTAAAGCATTTCTGTTCCTTTCTGTTAATAGCTTTGTGAGCCCCTCTCCAGAATAGATCTTTACGATGTAAGCAATTTTGAGGTGGCGGGTTGGGGGCCAGGGCAGCTTGGACAGAGGCAAACAGCTCTTCCAGTTTCCAAGTGTGCCACGACGAGGGGAAAGAGCCGCGGTCAGGGATCAGGCCCCCCGGGCTCCCCGTTTCGCCGCACACCCCATGAATATTTCATGCGCCTTCGCTTTCCAGAAGGCGGCACGCACCGGGGCAGGCCGGGTGGTGAGACGGAGCCTGCTTGCTTCTGCATGCTAGGAAGGGGAACCCGATGGCTTCTATTTATAATTCATCACAGCCCGCTTTGGGGGCGCTTCCGGCAGCTGCTCCATCTCTTCCCGCTGAATCGCTTTCTCTCTCTCGCGCCGCTGGGATGACTTCTATCTGCAGCTCAACCGGACCGCTGAACGTGATTGCTAAAAACCAGGCAAGTGGCAGGTGTGTGCTTGTATCGCCAAATGGACTTGGATGCAAACGGCTCTCCCTCGTAGCGGCTGTCCTCTCATAAGAACCTGCTTGTCGGCAGCATCTCTGCTGGAGGCTCTGCTTCTTTGCAGAGGGGTAGGCAGGGGTCCAATAAAGGTCTCCTTGCTGCGGGCACTCCTCCCCTCCACTTCCCAAGCCCTACACGGACATCAGGAGCAACAGTTCCTTCACTGTGACATTATTTGCACTGACCTT
>NW_015218908.1:0-1263 GCF_001447785.1 Gekko japonicus | reverse complement strand
ATGAGCTGAAAATCACCCTAGGATGCGTCAGTCTCACTACTTTTCAGTGCAACAAAAAGGTAAAGCTGAAACTCTCCCGAATGAGGAAGGGCTTTTGGGAGAGCAGCTGCCCTTTGCTGTGTGCCTGATGGCAAACTCAGCCGCAAGGTAAAGCGACGGTCCAAAGTTGGGAATCCGCGGCTGTTTCAGTCCCTGCCCGTTGCCATGGCCACCGGCTCTGCCCGAGCTCCTGTCACGCGCGCTTTGTTTGCAAGTCCTTGGAACGCCGAGGGATGGCGGGACAGCGTCACAACTGGAAGTGGGCTCGTCACAGGCCTTTCTATACAGTCCCGAGCGGGCTCACAGCCCTTTCCTCTTTTCTTTTTGCACAACCGGAGCTTCATTAGCCGTTGCACAATTAATGCCAGCTGGGCTCGTCAAGTAGGATAAACTATACCGAAAGGTCAGCCCCCTTCACAAACTAACAAAAGATGCAAAGACAAACCTCCTTTGAGCAGCGTCTTCAGCCCTGCGATCGCTGGAGCAATCATACGTGGAGAGGACAGACACACACCGTCCTTTGTGAGGTCTTGAAGATCCTGCTGCGTGAGCCGCTTCTCTGTTCTCTAACATCTCAGTCCTTACAATGTTTCAAAAACTTCTAGAGGAGGGAGGCTGGGTAAAAAATGCTAGTTCCCTTTGATCTCGCACCTTCGTCACCATCCAGGCAGAGTCTGCAGGCACTGCCCCAAATGCCAGATTCATACTTTTCTAGCACACTCTGCAGTCAGTAAACCAGCTCTTAGCAAGGGTATAGATTTGTTTTTTTAAAAGACACTCTAATGTTTATTCAGAGGCAAGTTGAAAGCTCGATCCTTCCCCTCCCCCATGTCCTGGGCAATAAATATGCACCAAAACGTGGAGCTAACCTTTTATCCCCATTAATCCCCCAGGGATAAGAAATAAGAGAGGGGCTGTGAATTTAAGACCATTAGAAGCCTTTGAGAACAAACAATGTTACTTGGAAGAGGGGGAAGATCTCTGCCGTGCTAAATAACAAGTGCTCATTGACAAGAAAAGCAGTTTCATTCTAGTTATTAATGGTTATCTTAATGGCTAGGGGCTAAAATAAACATCTTGGAGCACTTTGCTTTTGGCTCTGCAGAGATGATCCACATTGAATTGCAGCAGCAGCAGCTTCTGCTGTCCTGCTGTTTGTCCCTCAGCATCTGTACTCAAGAGGTATACTACCTCTCACTTCACTGTATCTGAAGAAGTGTGCTT
>NW_015218907.1:0-1263 GCF_001447785.1 Gekko japonicus | reverse complement strand
GTAATTCTGGGGGTCCCCAGGTCCCACCTAGAGGTCCCTACCTCGCACCCCATTTGTCAGCTTCCTCAAAACATCTGGCCTGCCAATTAAAACAACCCACTTGCAGAAGATATGATTAACATAGTGAATTTGCAAGTTTCCCCATGTAGCCAACACTGGACTTCAGCCCCCCCCCCTTGACTGCGTATGAAATATCAGATTAGTACAATCTGTGACGTCGAAATGATTTTTTTTAAAAAAACAGGAATACCCATGGATCTAGATGACAACCACAGTCTAGTGTACATAACCCACTGAGTGGGCGCTAGATATCAAGTTGCAATTTCAAACGGTGAGGGACATCTGAACTACGGTTCTACCGGCACAGGGTGATTTGGAACGCACCATTTAGCAGAGGGGGTGGGATGCCAGGGTCTGCCAAGCATTAACTAAGCTGAGAGTATGGAAAAAGCTGGTATTTTAAGGGTCACAATCATAACTGGCAGTCTCCCAAGAATGCAAATAAAAACGAGGTACCTTTCCCCTTCTTTCTAGATCTTGCCCACTGTAATGTTGGAAACATCATTAAAAATAAGGATAAACCGTCTTAATTTTGTTTTCATGCATTGTAGCCTTTCATCTTTCATTCCGATGACAGAAAGGCTCCCATTAGCTGCCCTGTATTTTGCTGTTCGATTTACTCATTTGCTCTAACCACCTTTTGCCAGCTCTCTTGTATGCAGATGGTAGCAATTTCAGCTCAGAACTCCTTGTTACGTGAATGTGGAGAGATTCAGAAAGAAAGAAAGAAAACCCCAACCCTAAGCACAAATAAAAGAGCACAGCGTAAGGCATCGTAAGTCTATTGCTTTAACCGCACAGGCGTTCCACCTTCACTGTTCCTAAGGGCGTTTCCCCATCTTGAAGCGGTTTCATAAACATTGCTGATCAAAAGAAATTCCACTTGCTTAGATGCACTGGCAGAGACATTCTACATATTCTCTAGAGGAGAGACTTCTGGCTGACCAACTGGAAAACTGCTGTATTTCTTAGTATATAGGAGTGTTTTTAAAAAAGGTTCAGTGCGGCAGATGCTGAGGTAGAGTTCAGGAGCCCGTGAATTTCAGTGGTGAATGGCTTTCAGGTCATCTCTTTCCTTCCTCTCATTTTTCTTTCTTTGTTATCAGGTTTACGTCCTTCTTTCAAGGAGCTCAGAGCTTATTCCATTTTATCTTCCCCACAGTCCTGTGAGGCAGATGATGCTGAGAGACTGCAGGGGACTCA
>NW_015218906.1:0-1263 GCF_001447785.1 Gekko japonicus | reverse complement strand
ACTTTTGATTATGTGAGAGAGATCTGTTGTGGAGGCAGGGGGAGCTGACTAAGGGGTGCCATTTCAGGGGGTCTTGATTCAGGCATCTCTGGCTTCATGGGTTCTTGACTGGTTATGCATTGGGGCCACTACAAGGCACTGTAGAAGCAAGTGCTATTGCCCATGCCAGACTCTGTGACTCTTTTTCCTTGGTGATGGTATCACTTAGGGCTGACATAATGGCAATATTAAAGATTAAATTGAAAACAACAATAACAGGGCCTTCACTGTGCTTCTTTATAATTCATAAAAAAGCAGGTATATGGATTCCTCTGAGGAATGATCACAGATGGTCTGACATGTGGGAGGGCGGTGCCAAGTAGAGGGTGCCCATGAGCTGGGTTTAGTTCATGAGCTGCCAGCATTTTGCTACAAGCCTATAACTAGGGTGGATGTAAAGCAGTATGGAAGTAGAAATACAAGGGCTTCTATTATTATCGTAGTGCTGGGAATTAGCGGCTGGCCAGATGAACAAGTACACCGACAGCCAGAATCTCAACATGAGCCCTGGCTTTTTTGATATACTCCACAATCAGCAAGAACAGTCTGTGAGCTACTTATTTCCTCACTGGTATAAAAGGTTCCTTTAAAACGCGTAAGGTGAGACAAAGATGGTTATCTTTGAGACATGCTTAGCTTGGAAGGTGCGGTCGAGGTACTCTGACATGTCCACCTCCACTTCCATGGTCTGAGGACCCTGAAGGCTCTGAACCAGAATGAGTTCTCCAGTCTGCCTGTCTGAACGCTGCATCACAAAATGACCTCGGCTGTTTCCTCCCACGATCCCAAAACGCAGGCTGTCTGGGCCAGGTCTTCCAGGAGCTGCAGCAGTTGCCATGCGGAAGAGAGCTGTGGGAGTGATGAGATTGGATGGCAGAGGGAGATAATGGAATGAGATGGTCTTTGGGGCGTGATGGCATGATCTGCTGTCCATTGGACATGGGTTCCGTTCACATTGGCTGGGAAGGAAAAGGGGGGGAAAACACAAGAAGATTTAGACCTCAGGAAGGAACTGCAGGATATGAAAAAGTGAAGAAGGGTAGCATCCAACTAGCATTAGGTACTCTGAAGTCCCACTGATTTCAAAGAGAGAAATTTCAGGCCACATTTGGTTTTCCCATTGAACTCTATGGGGCTTGCTCAAAGAATTGTCCTAAATAATAACAAAGCTCCATTCCCATCACATTGCTATGATTTTACAAAGCGCAAGCACCTCCTTAAAAC
>NW_015218905.1:0-1264 GCF_001447785.1 Gekko japonicus | reverse complement strand
CGCGTCTGCTGGCTGGGAGGGCGATGCCATGGGATTGTGAGGCTTGGTCTGCGCCTTCCCCCATGGAACTCCGGTGGATTTCCCTCCTCGGGGCCCATGAGCTGGTGGGGATGGCGGCAAGGACCGGGTGGGACTGCACCCCTGTGCCGGAGTCGCTCACCCTCCTGTGGCCTGAAGCCCAGTTCGTCACAGACACCTCCCTGGAACGAGATTCTAAGCTGGCCTTTCCCATGACATAATAATTTAAAGGAAGAGAGAGGGGGTGGATTTTTTGTGTGAGGAGCATTCAGACTTCTGAAACAGACCGAGCCATGCGACAGACGCCGTCACGTGTGGCTCCCCCTCTTCTTTTTCACCCCTTGAGATTATTCTCTGTGGCGCACCCTGCCGAACGAACATGCACAGCATTCTGAATATTTATCGCTGTGTTTGAATCTCGGTGCAAATGATCAGGACGTGCTGTATTTTTCATCATCCTGGGATGCGCCTGCCGGGGCTGTGGACTGTCACCATGGCAGGCGAGCCACCCAAAACTGCAAAGCCGTCAACCGCTGAACGGTTCTTTTGTGTACTTCCTTGCAGAAAAGTGGTCTCTAATGCCAGTCCCCCCCCCCATGTTGATATTAACGGGGTCATTGTGCAGCCTTTTTGCTCAGAATGTATGCTGGACTTCGGGAATCTTCCTCTGGAGGGTTTTAAGAACGGCGAGAGTTTTTGGCGTAGACGTAAGCAGCGTGCAGCACTTTGAGCGACTGACAGCTCAGAAAGCAAATCTACGGAGTTGAACTTCTGGCTTTCCGTTGGCAAGACTCCTGCTGTTGCTGGAGATCTCCTGTTAATTCTCCCCGAGCAGAATGAACTTAAGTCGCTAGTACAGCAACAGTTGGCAGAGCGTTCCTCTTCTTTCCCCCTGTGGGATTTAGAACACTGCAGAGACGAAGTTTATCGGTGAGCTGCTTTTATAGCCCCTAACGCTGTTGTGAGGAATTTTGCAGGCATGCGAAAGAGACAAGAAATAATGTCTGCTGCTGGTAAAAGCAAGCATGCTGACAAGGGAAAGAAGCCAAACTATTAAAATAAATTGATATGGCTGGCAAACCGCTGGCTTCCAGTGGAACAGAGCCCCAGTTGCGTGTTTCTGTTGAGGGCGCCAATTCATGATAGAGATGGTATAGAAACAACTGTCCGCTGCTTTACATCTGGCAGTCTGGGTGTATGGCCTGTTATACAACTGACTATAAATAACATAGAAGAGGAGAAGAAG
>NW_015218904.1:0-1264 GCF_001447785.1 Gekko japonicus | reverse complement strand
GCCACAGAAGAAACCCCCCAAAAGCTTCCAAAGACATTCCCTCCACCTCCGGAACCCTCCAGAATGCCAAGTGAAAACCACCGAGATATATTTTTTAAAGGCTGCCATTTTCTACTACCTTACAAAATCCTTTCTCCCCCTAAGCATCCAACAGCATCACATTCATTTTGTGAAAGAATACATGATCCCGTACACCTAATCACGAATCTCGAGAAAGGTCCGTTAGCTGGCTTGGCAAGAAAACAGGGATCATCTCTTCCTTCTTTTTCCCCTTCCAAGTTACATTCTTTTGGGAAGAAAGAACTGGGAAGGTAGATGACTTCACTGGCTGAAAACATTTTCCCATTTCAAATCTATTAACCACTCTTCCTTTCCCGAGTGTCTCAAGAAATGGCTCATCCAAGTTTTTTGAGCAAATCCTCCAAGAGTTTATGTACAGTTCCAAGTTTGTTACCCATCCTTCATTCCACATGACTGGCTGCTCCCATCATTATTATACACAAGACAGTGGTATGTTTTCAATGCCAGAATTTTTAACAGCCTACAGTGTCCTTCCTGATAGAAATCCAACGTTATTTTTTAAAGCGCAGACAAGAAATTGCTGAGCCTAAGAAGTGACAGGAACATGAATCCAGCGACCCAAATAAATGTATGTTCTGAACCATGCTAAGTCAAGGGTCAGAATCAAAACCAACTGCAATGTATTAAACATTCAGTCACATCTGTGCGGTTCCTAGAGAAATGCAGACACAGAAAATGGAGACGTCCTCGGCTGTTGCACAACGAACGAAACCTTGGCTCAAGGTTTAAAATTCCATCTTGAACTTGGAGGTAAGAAAGCAAATGGCATCGTTAACCCTGGGGGAAAGATGAAGGGTAGACGTTGGGGGTAAACTGGCCAACGGTTATGCTAAGTGGCTCATTCTAGTTCGGACAGCGATGACCTTCGGGTTGGGTCTCACAGTGAGGTGGTAAACCCCAGCCAGGGTGGGACCATTTCAGTCTGCAGGTGGGGGGCTTATGCTCTGTCGTGTCAGGAAGGCTTCCAAAATGTCAGGAGGAGGGGGGGGGAACCCTAAGCTAAAACCCTCCTTTATGACATCTGATTTTCTGATTGGAAGGTATGTTATATATGGCGGGAACAACCCATCATTCTGCCTAGACACTGGTTTAGCACCTCACGGAGAACCAGGGCAGGGGTCCACAATTTTTTTTAGCTTGTGGGCACCTTTCACATTCTGACAGAGGGCGGTGGGCCCAGCCA
>NW_015218903.1:0-1264 GCF_001447785.1 Gekko japonicus | reverse complement strand
GGAGAGCACATGATACAACCACCTTGCTGACGTTAAGTAAGCTTCGATTGGTCAGTGCTTATGTACGCCACATTGCTGTTGATGACGCAAGAAAATAATAAATTAATGTTGGCATCATGGCATCATTCCCCTAACATAGGAGCAAGTATGGAGGAAATATGGCCCTAGAAAAGGGCCCCACACCTGACCTGCCTAGGCCCCATGCCCACAAAGGAGTGAGGGAAGAAGGGAGGTAGGAAGAAGGAGCCAGCCAGTCCTGCAGCTCTATTGGGCCATGTACCCGGCTCACCTAGACCGTGGAGCCACCTTCCTGGGCCAGGAGCCACCTTGCCAGACTGGGCACAGCTCACCAAGGCCAGGACCCACCTTCTCCAGGAGGCTTGTGCCAACTGGGACTGCCTTCTCTGCACCAGGCGTGGCTCTCCTGGCTCAGGAGCCACCTTCAACGGGCTGACATAGTTCTGTTCTCCAGGACTGGACCAGCCAAAGTGGAAAGAGCAGGCCATTGCCCAGCAGAAAATTTCCTGGAGGCTATAATGACCAGTCTGCCACCCCCAGGGACAGTAATGTGTGCTCTAGCTCTTAATATGAAACAGATTGGAATTAGATTTCAGCTCCAAATTGAAAATATGGAAATATGTGGGGTAAATTTTCTTCTGAATTGCTTAACTGTGCTCAGAACAAGATCGAATACACTTCTAATTTAAGCATCAAAGAGCACAGATCTAAAATAAATGGTGCTTCCTTCAGATTTGCTGCAAACACATCACTTTTCCTGGCAACAGTACTTAAGCCTCTGGATAAAACCTATCATTATCTCAGTAACTATATAAATCATGCACGTTTCTATTATTCTCTCCTTCTCCCAGATGGAGGAATAAAAGCTACCACATGATTTAATTCATGGTCACATTATGAGTCTGTGGCAGAGACAGGAATGGAATTTGTATTCTTCCCTCTGCATCATTCTGCCTGTCCTGACTCCAAACCAGCATTTCAGTTTAACCTTCTTTGCTGCCAATAAAAACAAGGTTTGCCTAATGACATTTCAAGTTGCATGTTGCTTTCCATAGTATCAATAATTCTGTCTGTTTTTTAAACAAATTTACCTTCTAGTTAGTAATGTGTCATGTTAAGCAAGTTACCTCATGTAGTATCAAGTAATGTCAAGAAACCATAGACCATTGTCTAGCTTAGATCATGTTGGCAAAAAAATAAAAAATAAAAAATGTTGTTTTCAAGGTTTAAACATCACTCTTGTTCT
>NW_015218902.1:0-1265 GCF_001447785.1 Gekko japonicus | reverse complement strand
CGTGCTGCCCACTTGGTGCGTCGCCTGCACTTCCCTCGTTTTGGGAATGGGCCCGCCATTTCCCTGCTGAGAGAGCGGCGGTCAAAGACCCTCTGCTGCTCAAAGCGCACACAAAAGCAATCTGCACAGAAAGCCCCCCATGGATGAGGTTTTCATACTGTGGAGCCCCTGAGGAAAAAAAACACCGATGGGACCCCTATTTGGCTGGGCCTCCGCTTGGCATATTATACTGCACAGTAGATAATTTGGCCTTATACTAATGGGCAGCTTATATAAGACAGAGCAGGAGTCTGGGAACATAAGGACTACAGAAATCCTGACAGTGGTAGAACAGGAACAGACGGGGCCTTCTTTGCTGTGGCACACAAGACCGAGAAAGCCCGCCTGTGAAAAGCTTGCCTGGCCACCTCATTGATCATTTCCGGGATGTTAGCAAAGAGACAGCTTCTGGGAAAGCCAATCAGCACTCACGGCAGCCGCTGCTTACTGATTACACATGGCTCTAGTGCGGCTCCAAGTTGATGTCCTTTCTGAGCGATGCTTTTTATTCTTGTTAGACTCCAGGGCTGCTTTCTTTAGGATGGAAAATATCCACGAAAGCTCTTCAAGACGGGTGGGGGGCCCCTCTCGGTCTGATGCGCCTGCCTGTCTCGAGGAGGCAGCCCGCCGTGCAAAATGTGGACTCTTACGGCTCCAGAGAGGTGTTCCCAGTCTCACCTGTGCTTCCTCCAGGGCATCCGAGGAGGCGTGGCAAAGTTTCTGCAGCGTCTCGACGGCTGGGCTGATCACCTCCAGGGGGCACTGGAAATCACGCAGCCAAGATCTGATATCGTCTGAAAAGGAGGCCAAAGGCTGAGCGTGAGTCACTGCCAGGACTGATAGATTCTTTAGGGATAGTCACAGCTCAGAGTATGGGCGACACCACTCCTGATCCATGCCCACCCTGAGTCTTACCTACCCACCCCAAGAGGCACTCACCTATCAGCTTGTGCTGGATGCTCCTGGACAGGTGCTTGGCGATGCTGCCGATCACACACAGCACGTGCACCGTGGTGTCTAAGTCAGCGGCGTGTTGTCTGGGGAAAATCAGAGAGGAGAGTGAGATTGCAACTGTGCTGGACGAGACGAGAGAAAAAGCCCTTTCCTCTGGTGAAAGATGCAAAGCAACATTTCTAGCTCTTGTTCTTTCTGAGAAATACCAGAGGAGAGTGCCTGCATAACTCGGAAAGCAGAAGCTTTCCTTTTATGGATCAAAAACTGGCTAA
>NW_015218901.1:0-1264 GCF_001447785.1 Gekko japonicus | reverse complement strand
TAAGTGATTTCTCACGTCCTAAGTAATGTGTGATGTTAAATGGACAAGACAGAAATTGCAACCAAGTCTAAATTCTACCCCTAAGCAATCTCCAGCATGCCAGCACCAAAATGAATATTTAATTCTGACCACTCACCATTAAAATTATATGTTCATTAAGAGTAAACAGTTTAGCATGTATAAATCACATTCTACCACCCATGGTGTCTACAGTGCTGACAGTCTTGTCAAATGTGCCTCTACAAAAGGCAACAATAAAGGGCTATCATTCATGTGAACATGATTTCACCTTTTTTAAAACTAGAGGAAGTGTTTGTTTATTTATTTATTTACAGCGCCAGAACCTAATTAGGATGCAAAATGAGCAGTGGATAAAAAACTTAAAATTGTAACTATAATTTTTGTAATAAATTATCACTTTTCAAAGGTGGGATATAAAATTTTCTAAATGAATGAATGAATACTTGGGGGAAATAATGTGAAGGCACCCAAAAAACTAAAGAGGTTGTTTTGGTTCAGCTCTAGTTGTGACAACCCATTGGCTTTCAGATCCCAAATGTGAAGAACCCGTGATATAGAAATGTCCACAAATTTATAATTTGGAATGCATCTTCTCACCAAAGAAGAGAGTAATTATGATCAAGAGCAACCCTTAGCATAACACTGAGAAAAACAGGACATTGGACAGCAATCTCTATGCTTCTGGAAGCAGAATTAAAATATCCTTTTGGGCATCAACCTTTCCCCCCTTTTGTTTACACTAAAACATCTCCTACTGAAACCAATAAATAAACATACCACTAAGTCATTGCAAAAATAATAATGCTGTGGAGATTTCTCTTCAGAGGACACACCAAAACTTCAGCTTGGGTATCATGGCTAGTAATCATTAAGCCAGGCTTTCCATCCCATTTACAGCTGTTGCACACATCAGCCAAATCAGAAACACCATAACATTCTAACACCACAGCCTGTGGGATCTGGAGTCTGCTTGCCTGAGGCAGGACATCACAATCCATGGATGAAAGGATTGTCCCCATCCCCCACAGTAGTTCTTTCTGACTCTGGAGGAGTCTTGGGGCCAGGACTAATCTAATAGCTGTGGCCTGGGAGACTGTAATAGGGCAGCAATATGGTTGCCAATCTCCAGGTGTGGCCAGGAAATCACAACCCCTGGAGAAAGTGGCTGTCCTGCAGGGTTGACTCCATGGCAGTATACCCGGCTGAGGTTTTTCCCCAAGCCCTGTCCACCCCTAAATCTCCA
>NW_015218900.1:0-1264 GCF_001447785.1 Gekko japonicus | reverse complement strand
CCTTTCTCAGTTGGACTCAAGGCAGATTATTGTAGACAGGTGTTGTCCAAATATTTGTGAAAATGAGATTGTGTTTTCCAGTTTTCCATTTAATAATTAATAGGATTAGCCCAGATGCAGTAGCTGTATTCATTGATGCTCTGCTGTTTTGACTATGGGGGCAAATTCCCAGCCTGTCTCTGACCGGCACATTACAAGGTGGCTTGTGAACTTTCAGAAGTTGTCTAATGCCTGACAGCCAACTCAGCCACCAGTGCCATGTGGGTTCTTAAGGGGTGTGTGTGCCTGTGTGTGTATGGGGGGCACTGAAATGCAGCAACTGTTCCTCTACCCAAAGAAGTACCCACTGAGTGACTTTGTGTCTCAGAGTTATAGTGAGGATGGCAGAGGTGACATAGATATTAAAAACCTCTTGCACATTCTAACTGGCACAGGGATTATAATTTATAATAATATGGCCACCACCTGCCACATTCGGGGAACTAGTATGCCAAGTATGTTAATTCTGCACCACTCTAATATGCTCCAGCCCTCTGGTTTACGCTGTTATTTCAATGAAGTCCGCAGTGTTGAACAAGTTTCCTGCTCCTGGTCTGTTGCCACCTGGCGAATTCGTTAGGCCTTAGAGGGGGGAAACCAATAGGATGAAGCCTGGCTGAGGACAATTGTGCCAGCTGATATTCCCCTGCAGTCAAGTGGGCAAAACTGCATCAGGCTCTTGCCAAGCTCAGATATTTCAAATTTGGAGAGGCTGAAAAGGAAGGCTTCATCCAAGGCCTGTCTGAATATGAAAGAACTTGGTCCACTTCTAGGTCCCTGCCGAGAATGGCCGCCTTATCTGACATATCCTTGGACAATACTGCCCCTGACGCAATCTGTGGCCCAAAGCAACTGCTCTGCTCCTTCATGGTGTCCAGTTGATCCCCCCCTCCAAGTCTGTGAGTAGCGATTGCAGACCTGGAACAGGAAATGTAAAGCAAATCTCCAACCAGTCCCAGGCCAGGAACATCCTCTCCTGTCTGAAGTATCTCATTGGTGCAACTCAAAAAAAGATGACAGGAAGGTTTGGTATTCCATGCCGGAGTCATTAACTGCTAGACCAGACAAAGCCTCAAGAGATCTGAGACTCCCGCTGTGTGGTTCCCCCAGGGTTTAGCAGGGAACTTGTTTGGAGAACCACCAAGAAATGTCTTCTGAAACCTATCAAAGCTCCTCCCCGCTTCCTGGCTCAGTGCAAGCCAGCCAAGACTGGGCATCCCTCTGG
>NW_015218899.1:0-1264 GCF_001447785.1 Gekko japonicus | reverse complement strand
TATTTCCCAACCCGGAGCTGGCAACCAGAACAAGATGAAACGAATGAGGGGATTATCACAGTCTAGCGAATAAAGCAAGCTTTTAGTCAAGGAATGCACTAAAAATCTTGGTTCCTTTAATATGTATCAGCTTTAATTATTCCTTAATTATGTTGCCTTGATTACCCAAAGAAATTTACTGTGGAGCCATCAGTCAGTGAGCGAAATTTTGTGGTTAAAAACATAAAAGCAGTTCAAAAACACAGTAGCCGAAAAGAGCAATAGTCTGGTGCTGTATCTCTTCACTCTGGTGATTAAATTGGAAGAAATAGCAATAAGTCATATATAAAATGAACTATACTTGGGCCCAAGCCAGTAATCTTGATATTGTTTTACCGATGAATGGGGAACACTGTTTCAAACTAATTCACCCAGCTAATAGAAATATTAGTTGAAACAGAAAAGGGCACATTCTTTATTGATTGACATACCCATTCATCTTTCTTTGCAGTGTTTTTTTCCTTTGTGCCAAATATGGAGAAATATATAACTGTAAAGAATATTTTAAAGATTTATACTATTGCTTGGTTCAGCATGCCATGCTTTGTGCGGAGTGTTTGGCAACCATGTAAAGAATATTTCTGTGGTCAGCAATTCCGAAGGAATGCTTTAGCACCTTTCTTCAAGGCTGTTCTTTCTCTAAAGGCTACTTAATTGAAGAATGCCCCACTGCTAAGGAAATAAAGTTAGCAGACGTTTTTATAGGCATGAAGGCAAATTCTCTAGTCACAAAGCAACCTGACAAAATATCGTCTCTAAATAATGGATGGCAAAATACATGGAATTTAGCAAGCTTAATTTTAAAAGTTTCCAAGACGCAAATCTCCTGAATAAGATGGATTTATATGAAAAATATTTCTGATTGGTTAATAGCATTTATTGGAAAGAATTCACAGATGGAGAGAATGAAGATTAACAGCTCAGAAGATGAAGATGCTTTGAAAATCAACACATAATGATTTCAAATGCTGGTTCTCCGTGTGAGGAAGGATGGTTATATGTTGCCGCTTTATTTCCTGTCTAGCTAATAAAGTAGACTCCAGACCAAGTAAAAACATCAAATATTTCTTCTCCATGTTAATAATTTACTGCGGTTGCAACAACAATCTTAAATCAGGCACAGCAGGAAAGGAATGGGCCAGCAAAGCATGTCTATGTGAAAATATGTCTCTTGGAAAATGTATTTGTAATACTTACGTTCCACCATCTTGTCGAACCCTGAAGG
>NW_015218898.1:0-1264 GCF_001447785.1 Gekko japonicus | reverse complement strand
GGCTAACTTTACCTCTCATCATTTCTAAAGCCCTGTTAAAATACAACCAGAGCCCTAGTCTATGTACACTTACTTTCAAGTCCACATGTATAAGTTCAGATTGCAGAGCTCAAACATGAAAACTGAATTTAAACTTGTTTTATCTTCCTTAAGAAATAAGCCCACATGTTAACTAGCATCAACTCAAAAAAGCAATTTCTTAAGGGTTTTTACCCTGCTACATTTATCACTGGGTCTTACTACCAAAATATATTGCAGTGCTATAGATTAAAAAGGGCCACCATAGCCTTTTGCCAATATAATTAGCACCACATCATCCACCCCATTCTGAAAGCACACACACCGCACAGAAATCATACCATACATTGAGTCTTGTTAGAATATGCACTGGCCGCACTGATCCAGTATGCTTCTATGTCTTTTACACTGCCTCTACTTGTTCTAATGTAAAACAGGTAGTTACAGTAGTTGACTCTACCACAATCTCCATTTTGGAGGCCTTGAGAAACAAGCTTACTTGATCCGTTCTTCACATATAAACAAGCTCCGCAAAATTCCCCTTTCTGAATGAGGCATAGAACTGTGCATCCTCTACCAAAAGCTTGCAAATGTACTAGTCCCCAACAGGCCCATTACCAAAAGCAGCTTCTGTAGAAACAGCCACATTAGAGACTCATTATCTTGGTTATGTACTAACTACTAATTTATACCAATTACCACACATTTCATCTTCAAAGTGGTTTATAAGTGTTCAGTCTACAACACTCACAGCAAGAATCTTTATTATACATATGGGGAAAACAGTAGCAGAAATATTACTTTGTTGCTTAGATGTACCAGCCAGCACTAGTAAATGCTACTAACACAATACTGTTTTGTACATAATACATTCAACTACTTGCATGAACTCAGTTGCCTATGAAATATACAATACCCTAGACACCAACATTTCAAGAAAAGCAAGCAAGACAGGTTGTCCAGCAATTCATTCCCCCTCACTTGTTATTTAAAGAGGACTCAAGTGTGAGAAATCCTCCTATTGTGCCAACATTATCAGTGTTCTAGTGTGTTATGCGTTTTCACCCAAATAGGAGCTTATCAATACCATGAAGGCTTACCAACATGATACAGCAATTTTACTGAAATGAAGGAGGACTATTAAGCACCTAGATGGGAGCTCCAAGTCTGCTGCTTTGAGTTCCATGACAGAAGAGGATCAGCAGATATAATGAACAGCCCTGACCTAGATAGCCCAGGCTTGCCC
>NW_015218897.1:0-1265 GCF_001447785.1 Gekko japonicus | reverse complement strand
GGGGGGGGGGAGGCTGAAGCCCCTCCTCCTGTGCTTTCATCCTAATGTGACTAAAGGGTCTGTCGGCACACTTGGGAAACAACCTCCCATGCACCTGACATGTGACGGTTGAGTCAGGCGCATTAAAAAATCATAACGTGTAGCACGGCCCAGAGAGATCAGCGATCTCTGTGGGGAGGAATAACGGCTACCTGTTTCCGAGAGACAGCCTGTGGGAATGGAAGTGTGTGACTTCCCCCCTTTTTGAAAAGCAGGCAGTGCAGAAGCAGTTTGTTAAGTCTGGGACTGGTTTGGAGGAAAAGATGGATGGGCCACAATATACCCAGTAGAAGATAACATTAAGGAAATTTATAGAACAGAATTGCAGATGGGCACATTCTTGCAGCAAGCATTATAAACTGGGAGTTGCACGGAACAGCAGGGAAACTACAGCCGACATTTTTCCTGATGAAATCTGAACTGAACCTTCACCCTGATCTGATAACTCTGCCTATTGGGCCAAACTGGCTGGCAATGAAGTTTTTAGCTTCCTGAAAATTAAATACATGCATATAATAATATGAGGCTTTTTATAACGGAACAGGAAGAGGCGGATGAATACAAATAAGATCTTTGTTCCCTTCTTTTGCACATCCTTGCAAATATCCACCTTTTTATGGCTTTCGAATACGCTTGCCTGAGTCGTCAGAACCAGATGGGGTGCTTAAAAATAACGGTGAACAGGCCCATATAATCAAATAGGTACAGAGACAAGAAGACGGTACTGTTGGGCCCTCGTGAGCCATTTGTCATTGAAAGATTAACGGCGTGGTCACCGGTAGCCAGATACGATCGGGCATCGTTTTCTGGAACAGCTTTCAGCAGTAAGAGAGATGGAAAAGCGACGGTTCCCACAGCAACTCTAACTCAGTCTTATTAGATACATATATATATTAAGGCATAAATTTAACACCATGTCTTTTAATGCAGCGTGTTAGCACTGTGCAAGGGGGACCAATTAATGTGTCCGCAGGTAACAGCGTTTCCTAAGGTTGAGTGCTGTGTATTCACAAAGCATATTGCATGGAAATCTTTGCGTCGTCTTAAGACGGTGTGTCATGTGCTCTTGCATCATCCACAAGTGCTTCCATGAATATGTGTGTGTGCGCATGAGTGCACGCACCTATGTACCATGACCATCCTTGGCTGTGCCTGGAAATTGTTGAGTGTCTATTTTGGGTTTAGGCCAAGCAGGTTTGAGTTGAGGAGTCAGGAAATGCAGGTGG
>NW_015218896.1:0-1265 GCF_001447785.1 Gekko japonicus | reverse complement strand
TCAGTAGTTACTCAAGGCTGTTTGTTAGAGACCAGGATTTAGTCACTTGAAAAGGCCTAGAGTTAAGGATCACTGCCTTGCTGCCTTGGCAGCGCTGATGTTGTCCATAGCTGCCTTGGGGGGGAGGGTTCATATACCGCTCCCTTTAGAAACTGTGGCCAGAAACCTGCCTTGGTGCTGTCCTTCAGGTTTGGTTACAGGTTCCTGGAACCTAGTGAAGATTATGTCCTGCAGTTGCTGAGCAACTACTACTGTTTTCCAGATAATTAGATGTATAAGTGCAAGAATGCTTTGCCAGTTTCTTAATTTGGAGGGTGTGTGTGTGATCCCAGCTGGTTTGGGCCTGGAATAACTATGGGGGTGCAACCCCTAAAAGCAGTGTGGAGATGTGCACTCCCACCTGCCTGGCACACCTTTTCATACCTTATATCCTAGTCCATCTTTCCATAGGTATGCATGGCCTCAAAGCTGCAGATAAGCAGATCTGTCTACAGGGCTGTTCTGCCTGCAATATTGGAGTCAGGCAGGTAGATGCTGTTTATTGTTGTGGCTAGAAGGCCCTTGCCGTCCAGCATCCATGAGCTGGGCTTTTCTACTGACCTTATCTCTGATCTCATTTCCTCCCACTCTTCTCCTGACTGCGACCATTGTTCTGGGCGCCCACTTCTGACTCCCTGCCATCTTCTCCCTCCCTCTGTATCATGTGCTATGACAGAATGACCTTGCTGGCCGTACTTCCCAAGCTCTGCTCTCTTGCCAGCGATCTGGTGGTGCCACAGAAGTAACAGACAGTTACATCCCTCGGCAAGGAGGCTGTGTCTGCGAATGCCTACAGGTGCCAGTGATACGAAGAGTACTTCTGTTTTTAAAGGCTCGTTTTGGGAAACTGAAGAACAAATAGAATTGAAGAACAAATGGAGGGGTGGGGGAACGTCCAGGAACTGAAGGAAGGAAGAAAATGGAGATGTGGTTCAAACACTCTAGCTAACTATCCTGTAACAAGCTTGCTGTTTCCCATACGGTGACCCAGTTAAAATGTACTTTTATACAGGGAAAGATGAATACAGCAACATAATTGGAATGCTGGCATTGGAATTCCTGAGCCCTTTGTATTGTGACCAGAAACTGTGGTCCAGTTTGACACTCAAGATCGGGACCATTGGGCTTGTGAGATCAATCCTAACTGGAGTTCACAGTCTGAAGCATAATCCTAGTAGTTAAAGAGTGTAGTTAGGGTCATTTGGGAAATGAACATATTAAATGCT
>NW_015218895.1:0-1265 GCF_001447785.1 Gekko japonicus | reverse complement strand
GAGGGTATTCCACAGTCTTGGCGCTATCACTGATGACTAGACTGTAATGGCAGGCTCATAGAAAGATACTCTTCATTTTATATTCTTTTTAGGAGGGAGAAAAGAATAGTCTCTGCAGCTATACAGAACTGGCAGTATTTCCAGGCATTAAGTGTATTATTTCTTTATGCTGTCTATCATGACAGCACAGCACAGTCTTTGTTCTTCAAAGATTTTCTTCTAAGAATACTGTACAATATAGCTGTAATTATACGTTCCTTGGTCCTTCTGGGGGTGTCACTGCATTGCTGTTGCAGGCTAGCAGAAGAAAAAAAAAGTAGCTTATCCCACACAAGCAAATATAACTGGAGTCTGTAAGGGCCCCTTTTGTCCTACAGTAAAGGACTGTGCGGGATACATATGTATGAGCCCATGTAACATTAACTGGGGGAATTCAACAAAGTCTCTTCCTGTGTAGAAACCATGCAGATCGGAGAGTGGGATTGTATCTGTTCACCCTAGTAATAGATGTGCTGCATTTTGATTTAAAAAGACATGAACTATGGTAATAAATGTGTTTTATAGAGAGAGGAACTCTTGACAGCCATATTCCAATGTAACAGCAACATTCAGCGGCCCTGGAGGTAGAACAAAAGACACCCGTGGGCTCCACACAGAGCTGGAAGGTTAGGATTTCAAAAGGTCTGAATGTTCCTAATTATGATTGAAGCATATGGGGTTGGAGCTTTCTGATGGATTTCATACCCACAAGTTAATTTTGATGAATAGCACACTAAATGCTCAAAGGGATAATAGAAACAGCTGCTGCGCAAAGGCTGTCACCTGGAGAATCTGAGCAGTTAACCAGCAGCTGTCCATTTTGCTAACAGTTCTGCTGTTGTCATTTACATCCGTTTTCTTATTATGATCAACAGCTCTGCTGTGGCTAAATTTTCTCTCTCCTGTAATCCCTGGGAGTTATAGCACTTTATTATTTCCTCTGCTCCTTATTATTTTGCAATTTGTAATAGTAACAACTCATTGCATTTATATTTTAAAACACATTTGAGTTTGAAGCTACAGGTTGTATACACTTAACTCAAATGAGCATGTGTTTCTATGCATAAGTTGTCTAACTCTTGTGGAACCTCAGCCCAAGGCCTGGCATAGAAGCTAGTAGTACTGCCATGCCAAGCCTCTTCCACTTCCCCCATGCATCACAGCTGAACCATGCAAGGGTTTTCATGAAGTGGTATATGACAGATAGGGTTGCCAGCTCCAGGTTG
>NW_015218894.1:0-1265 GCF_001447785.1 Gekko japonicus | reverse complement strand
CCGTAGTATCCCACCATCCCAAGGAACCGACGCAACTGCCTCTTGGTGGTAGGTAGCGGTTGTTGCTCCACCGTCAGCACCTTTTCGGGTACGGGTCGTAACTGGCCTTTCCCGACGACGAATCCCAAATACCGTAACTCTTGGAAGCCCACCCTGCTCTTACGAGGGTTGGCGTGTAATCCGGCGGCTTTTAAGGCGGTAAGGACCGACCTCACGTGTTGCACGTGGGTTGGCCAGTCGGGACTACAGATCAGGATATCATCGATGTAGGCTCGGGCGTAACCGGCACACTGTGCGAGCGCTCAGTCCACCAGCCTTTGGAAGGTGGCCGCCGCCCCCTGGAGCCCGAAGGGCATTCTGCGAAACTGGAACAACCCCTGCGGTGCTGCGAAGGCGGTTTTCTCTCGGTCGGGCGGGTGTACGGGCACCTGCCAGTATCCTTTTGTCAAATCAAGGGCAGTAAGGTACCGGGCCTGTCCCAGTTGATCGATCAGGATGTCGGCCCGAGGCATGGGGTAAGCATCGAAGGCCGACAGCTTATTAACCTCGCGATAGTCCACGCAGAAACGCACAGACCCATCTGGCTTTGGTACCAGTACAATGGGGCTACGCCAGGCGCTACGAGAGGGTTCGATTATGCCCATGCGCAGCATATCTTGCACCTCTCGGCCTACTGTCTCCCATTGTTTCCGTGGTAGCGGCCGACAGCGGGCTCGTGCCACCTTACCTTCCGTAGTGGGTATATAGTGCGTGGCCAAGCGGGTAAAACCGGGTGTGTTGGAGAACACCCCGGGAACCTGGGCCAAGACCTGCTGGATCTGTTGCCGTTGTGAAGCACTTAGACCCGGATCCAATACCGGCTGTTCGGACCCCTCCGTTACTTGTCCCCAGGGTAAGGAACCGTCACATAGTTCCGTGGGGTCAGGCTCCAAACACGCGATCTCCGTTGCTTGCCGTGGGGTCCACTCTTTTAGATGATTGACGTGCAGGCGCTTGGGACCTCTTCTCTGTCCCCCGCATTGTACTTCGTATGATAACGGCCCCAATACCCGGGTAATGCTGTAGGGTCCCTGCCATGGGTCCCCCGTCGAAAGGCCGAGCGCCTGGCGAGACACCAGCACCTGTGTCCCTACCCTAAGGGTTCTGGGTTGGGTATTGCGATCGTAAAGGCGTTTCTGCGCGTGTTGTGCCTGTTGCAGATTGCCGTGGGCCTGCTCTCGGACCCACTGCAGCCGCTCCTGGAGCTGTGCGACGTATTCCGCGAC
>NW_015218893.1:0-1276 GCF_001447785.1 Gekko japonicus | reverse complement strand
TCCGCCACTCTTAACCACGACACCAGACTAAGCCTAGTACTGCAATAAAGCTGTGCGAAAACGCACACGCACAGAATAACCTGGATGATAACACAGGCGTCAACGAACACCAAACAGTAAGACTGTTTACTTTAAATAGAGTTTTAATTTATAATCACTGGCTGATTGACTCATTGATTATTTATGTGATTGGCTGCTGAGCCGAGATGACGGGTCTGTGGAGTGCGGGGGGTGGGGGACTCTGCTACCGAGCCACGTAAAAATGCACACGCACGAAACACTGCTGAAGGCACTGTGATAATTAATTAAGCGCTGTCATGTCACAAACAACTGACAGCGACCCAGTAGGGTTTTCGAGGCAAGAGATGAGCCGAAGTGCTTTGCCATTCCCTTCCTCTGCATAGCAAGTCCTATCTTCCCACCAAAGTACTAACCATGGCTGACCCTGTTTAGTTTCTGAACTCCGATGATCTTGGGCTCATCTGGACTATTCAGGCTGCCAAAGGCACTGCAGGGAGACACAAAAGGCCAGCGGACAAACCGACTCCAGTCGCTTACTAACTGGCTGCCAAAAACTCTGCTTCCTGCTCTGGACCGACGAGCGGAATGTCAGCTGAACCGGCAGGTGCTCGAATATCCGTATTATTCACACAGAGATTCAGAATTGGTAACTCAGGATTCCGCTGTACTAATTGAGGTTTTAGCCAGTGTGGTTGAAGAGACAGTGATTCGTAAGCACAAAATGGGATCCCGGCGGTTTAGATATGAGATGTCACTGCCTCTTGGAACATTGCGAGCAAGATATTTTGGGTACTACTCTTTCGAAAGCTACATCGGAGCAGGTAATGAATGTCACTGCGTCGTGGAAGCATGCTCAGAGGCCCTCGATGTTGAAGTCACAGCTGCCGTTACCAAGCTGTCCTCGGTGTTGCTAGGGAGACTCTGTGTGCATGCCAGGACATGATTGGCTCATTCACCATGTTCCTGAGATAGGAGGCCTTCAGTACATCCAATGCAATGAGGAACCATCACAGAAGCAAGGTTACCAGGGGTAGACTGGCCATTCTGGTGCAAGTGGTTCAGAGTGTGGACTCTAATCTGGGAGAACCGGGTTTGATCCCCCGCTCCTCCACATGCAGCTGCTGATGTGACCACTACACCAAACTGGCAGAATCAAGAACCTAAAGATTAAGAAGAGCTGAATGTATAGGCGCAATAATTGTTAGTCAAAGTAAAAACAGATATACAAAAATATACATCTACAAGAGGGGGACCC
>NW_015218892.1:0-1265 GCF_001447785.1 Gekko japonicus | reverse complement strand
ACTGTAAGATCCTATGACTTCCTGTTGTGTGCTTGCATTTTGGTGGGCCATGTACAGCTGTCTCCAGGTGAATGGTGGGTCCCAGGTCTGGAAAGGCTGAAGACTGTTGCCTTAGTTGGAACTGCTGAGGATTAAACACATGGTGGTTCCACAGCCTTCCGCAGGCTCTTACAGTCACCACCGCCCATTGCCGAAATCAAACTTAGAGGTGAATGATTCCACTGAAATTAACTCAGATGTAACATTTTTGAGGGAAGCTATCCAGGCAAGGAGAAGAATGCAGAGTTCTTTGCCATCTCTACAAATAAAATCGAAAGATGCTCTGGTGGATTTGCTTCTAGCCTTCACACATCAGTGCAACTTGTCGGCTGGGGGAAAGTTTTCTATCAGTGTCCTAGGTGATTTAACAGACTGTGTCCCCTGTACATACAAGGATTTTAACAACAGGACTGCTTGTCCCTAGGTGAAGAGCACAGCAGCAGTAGACATGAGAGGTATGTCTACGGAGGCCTGCATTTAGGAGAGGAAGGAAACCATAGCTTGGCAACAAGCATTCAGTTTATTATGTACTAATAAAAAAGACCTCATTCTTGGTAACAACATAAAGAACATTAAGGAAACATTATTAGCCGTAAATAACCAAGAAGACTGTAATGGCTCTGTTATCTTAATAAGATCTGACTTTAATAGCAAATGGTGGCCAATATATAATTTCAGGCCGAGGCGCACAATAAAGCTTCTCAGGATCTATAAAATGTGTACCCCGTAGGTCTCGTAGAAAACAGCCCAAGGGAGTGTATTTTCTGCACATGATGATTCATTTATGCGCTCCACTTGCCCTCTTGCTCCACATAAAAATGACTCGGAAAGTAATGTTCAAGTCACACTTTTGAATCAAATCAAGAGACCCAATGCTAGTTTTAATCCTCACTAGAATACACAGAGGGTGATACGGGCGAGGCGTAAGATTCAGAAGTAATTATTATCTTCTCCTTCCTTTGCACGGCAATCGGGCTACTCTGGGGCTTTGCCAGCCTATGGGTCTCACAATTCAACCTGTAGCGTGAAGAAAGAGCGAGCCGATGAGTGTTCTGCGTGGGGAACAATCAGCAATAGCCCACCGCCCTGCACACTGGCAACTGGGTTTTTAATTGAAGAAAAGACATGAAAAGATGGGTCTTTAAAACGCTTGTGGGGGGAAAACCCCGAAAAGGTGCTGCTCTTTTTAAAGTAGAGACTGTTGTAAAATAGTCAATAATTGTTTA
>NW_015218891.1:0-1265 GCF_001447785.1 Gekko japonicus | reverse complement strand
CCTTCCCTGTAATGAGTTACACTACTTTCCAGACATCACTGATCATGGGGAGGAAGATTTCATGCATCCACTTCCTCCATACAGTTGCACCTGCAGATGACCAGGCAACTGCATGGAGGCAGGGGGGTGGGTTGGTGCGCTTACATCTGCTCTCCCTCTCTGCATGTTCTGTGAACATATGAGGCTGTTGTGCAGTCCTTACTGCTGTAGGTGTCTAGTGCAGAACTCTGACCTTAAATGAAATTTTCTTAGAATCTGTGGGTGTCTAACTGGTACTACTATCTGCATGTGACTTTGTTATAAAAGATGCGATTTGGTTTAATATTATTATTTGGCATTTCTCTCTGGTGACCATCCAGACACTGCCTTGGTTTGAAGCAACAGCTCCTGTTAAGGGCTAAATACAAGAAATGGAACTCTTTCAGTGTGAAATTGACTTCCACCCTATTAGAAGTCCATTTGTTATATAAGAGTATTTTCAGCAAAACCCAGATCTTATGTAATAATGAACTGTAAGATGACTCATGAAACAAGTAATTGAACTGAGCAGTCATACAAAATAGGCTGGGTCACCAGAGCACTTTCAGCTATTATTTCAACCAGGATTTGAGATTAATAACAAAGAGAGGGAAAAATGTCTATCCTCTTCTTGATACAGCCTTATACTGTGTATTCCCCATGGTTGTGAAACATAAAAGCTTTCTGCCCTTAATTATTTCCCCCTGCCATACAAGTGGTTTCCGAAAAGCGACACATTTGTTTTAATCTTCTTTTAGATAGAGCAACTTCTCTGTGTAATACTTTTGTGGTTAGGAAAGTATAATTTAAAAAATCACGAATGAAGACTTTTCTGCCTGTCATTAAACAACAACAACATAAAGTTGACTTGTGTTTCTTGTGGGAGCAGAACCACGAGTATGGGAAAACTACAAGAATTTTGCAGAGATGCAACCTGAGGTTTGAGATACAAATGGCCCTGGTCCTGATTCCATTGGAATGAAAGATGGAAGTATAATATTTTCCAGTAGATTCTGTACCAGCATGATTTAGTTTTCATGGAGAAACTGTATCAAGATGGGAGTGGTGCATCAGTACCCTCATCTCTTTCCATCCTGTAACCACAGATAATACCACTTTACACCTGTAGTTTGGCTGTTGGGGAGGGGATAAGGCTACTTGGAACCTTTTAGAGATCTGGATGGTGGTGTCTGGAGTTAAACTTCTGTCTTCTAGTGCAGTCCCACATTGGGACTGCGCTTGCACAG
>NW_015218890.1:0-1265 GCF_001447785.1 Gekko japonicus | reverse complement strand
ATTGCTTTGGCAGCAGCTGCCACTACCGCTGCTATTCAATACACTTTAGAGAACAGGAAATCTGACGACAAGTCTTTGATACTGGAATATTGGGAAGGCACACCATCAAAGCAAGGTATAACTCTGCCTTATTTGAATCATGAGTCAAAGGTCTCAAGCAGGCATCTGTCTTAGGCTCAGTTCCACAAGTCCTGCCCTGACTTCCTAGGTGCATGCCTAATGTGACTTCTAAACAAAGGCATTTGCAACTTGGCTGCTAGAGTAGCAACAAACATCAACTTCGATTACAGATACTTTTGGCCCTCAGTTTGCTCAGAACCTTTTTGCCTCTCTGTTTCAGAGCAAATGTTCTTTTTCTCCCCAGTGGCATGGATCATGTCACTACTAGTATTTATCTGTGTCTGTAACTGAGTAAATGGTAGGTTTATAATGCACACTGTAGTTACCATACGCTTGATTAGGTCAGGACCTGTCAAGAAGAATGCAGCTCACCATCCAAATATTGTGGGTTTCTAGGGACATGACAGCCCTTCTTTTTATCTTGAAATCTCAGACTTCCGCCAAAACAAGAGACCTATCAAACCCCTGGTGGACCACCATGGAGGGCTAGTGAGCAGGGCTCGGATTAGTGAGTTACATATTACACAGGGTCCTCAGCCAGCTCTGGTAATTCATTATTTATTCCTTACTTTTGAGAAGAGTTCTAAACATCAAGTCAGGGATCAGAGTGATGACACAGAACTCGAAACTATTCCTCACAGCACAGAGAGAAAACGATCAACAATGACAGTTAAACCTCTGGGACACTGGAGCAAAGTTGTCTTGGGGCCTGCTCCGTAAGCTTCATGGGCTTCAGCTCTCCGCGAGAAGGGGAATGGGTGGATGAAGAGGATGATGAAAACTTGTGCAGTGACCTACAACAACCTCACCCGGCAGCACTTCATGACAGAGTCATGAGGACAATGGCCTGTGGGGCAGAGCATCCAATAAGTATAGCAGCGGGAATGAGAGACATTGAAGAATGGGTTAGGTGAACACTTTCAGGAGCTGCTTAAAATCGAGAGGGAATCCACATATTGTTGGATATTGCACTAATATAACCCTGCTGTTTAGAGTCTACTCTCTAAGCAGCTATATTCTCCAGGGAAACTGATTTCTATATTCTGGAGATAAGTTGAAATTCTGGGTGATCTTCAGGCTCCACTTGGGGTAGGGTTGTCAGGTACTACCTATCAGCCAGCAGGGAGCTCCTGGGTCCTTTCTGG
>NW_015218889.1:0-1266 GCF_001447785.1 Gekko japonicus | reverse complement strand
ACTCTAGGGATTTCAAAAATCTCTATTGTTTTAACCTCCACTTCTGGACACATAACAAGAAATGACACTGTGGTGTTGTGTTCCTGGTGCCGTCATGCCCCACCCCTGGAAGCTCTTGTGGGTTGCACAACTGGCAAATCTAATTGCCATTTTGTCTGAAAGGCGCAGCACATAGATTTTCAGCCTTGCCACACACTATTACCAGATCCCTGAGAAACTGCGGGTTCAAGTCTCAACACAGCCCTGACTTCACAGAGTGGTACTGAGGGCTTGCCTCAGCCTCGAAAACTACGGTTTCTCCACTTCCCAACACATTTGTTATTGACTTACTTCCCTTACTCTCTTTTAACTCGCTTCAAAGGTAAACTCCGGCGCTGAGCCCATCTCAGGGCTTGGCTGAGCCGTTCCCTCATAGCAGGAGGATCACTGCCTTCCAGCCAATTGGCGGAAGCAGAGCTTCTCCATTTATCAACAAAACTGGCAATTCAGGGGTCTGGCCATTCGGGGGTCTGTTAAGTGACAAGAGCGGCCTTGTGGTTCCTCTCATGCCATCAAAACAAAATGCAAGAATGGAGAACAGTCTAAATTGCTTTGGGTCCCTGCAGAGAAAAAGGCAGGGTATACATGAAGTTAATACGGAAATCTATAATGTGGTTTTAGTTATAAAACGGCTCTGCTTTCCGACTTGCTCTTTGAGAAAGGTACCTGTGACCCACTAAGCTCCATTTGAAACTTAAGACCATAGAGGATTTGCGGGGTGACAGCAGCCACTTGCCTCTGTAGTCGATGCCAAAGATCCTGTCATTAATGAAACCTGTGCGTCATCATTGCTATAGAGACCAGGATAGGGGATACAGTTTCAAAAGGAGTGTGAAACCTATAACTGTGCAGCTCAGGTAGGGTTGTTCCGTTGTTTTCATTCAAGGCATTTGTTTTCTTTAAACATCAGGAATATTATTTTTAAAACATAAAAAAGAAATCTCAATGTGGATTAGAATAAAGGAATATTATTCTTCAGCTGTATTCTTATTGATAACTGGGATTTATTAGTGCACTTTCATTCACCTTTCTTACATTGTTTTATAATGATAATGGTGCTTCTTGTCTTACATACCGAACTGATCACTGAACTTGCTGGAATCTAACATTGACAATGCGGAACGGAAGCTTTTCTATAACTACAGACACAGTTAAAGAAAGGATTTGCATTCCATAAAGTATTCTGTGTCTTTAGTTTGGTTTATTAGGGTTTTATTAGGCAAAGGT
>NW_015218888.1:0-1266 GCF_001447785.1 Gekko japonicus | reverse complement strand
TTAATTGGTCTCTTCTTCATTCCGTTACTTAGTTGTATCTATGACACCAGGTCATGTGTGAATTTTATTTTAATATCTTACATTATACATGGTCATAGGAAAAAAGAACATGTTTTGAAGTCTATTCACATTTGACGTACCTTTTGAATCTACAAGTTGCCTTGGTGACATTGTAGATCCCCTTTAAATTATTAAAAACTTTTGAGTAAAAATTGGCTTCTTTCCCCTTGAGGGTTAAAGCAAACCAATTCCAAACATGAACAGGCTCCATAATACAATGCTGTTCTTGTCAGAACCTCAGAGTTAGGTCTGCAGCACATAGTGTACATATTGAAAAAACAGCTGTTTGGTGACAGACTGCTAGCTGGGAAGTTAAAGCTGAATGAAGTGGTTAACCCACATCCCTTTGCCACTGATAAAGTGCTTTGATAAGCGAGCTGTAGTGGTGAAAACTAGCAAAAGAGCCAAAGATTGTGATTCTGTAGAATGAATGTAGGTCTTGTTTGACAAAAGCAGCCTTCATCTCTTGTATACTGTTCCCATTTTGTTTTTACTTCTTCCTGTGCCTGCAAGGATTTACCCCCAGCTACCACCCACCCCTGCCCGGTGTAAGCAATCTGTATATTTCAAAGACATACCCTGCAAAATCAGCAGAACTAAAAAGAATTCTGTGCAAAAGAATTGAACGTTCCTCCCTTAATCCCTAATGGAGTCATTTATGCCTTCTCTGGGTAGGGTGGAGAGAATGGGATAACAGAGCAGAGAATTTAAAGAAGGCTTCCGTTCAGAAACTCTTTTCTAGTTTAACCACAATCCAGCAACACTCGGGCATATATTTCTGCCTAATTCTGTTTTTAAAAAAATCATAATAAAAACAGTCTTTGTGATTAATTTCTGAGCCTCAGTCAAGAACGTTGAAATAACTCAGTGTGCACTGAAATAACTCACTACAGATGTTGCATGCATTTGCTTCCAGAAAACGTACCTACAGGTTCACAGTCCTTACGAATAAGATCGGTAAGTGTTATGTGTAGATAAATAGTTAAACTCTAATTGTTAATCGTTTTGGCCGTTTTCTTTAAGCACACTGATTTGGAAATGAGCCTAATTAGGTCTTCCATTCCTTGTAAAAGAATTAGTATTGGAGTTAATATCTGTATCTCACACACTAGATTCAGGCATGAAAAATAAAGTGCTACACTTGTCAATTAGGAATTACAGGTTGGGGGCCATGAGGACTTAGGCCGCGGTCACACGGACCTCTTA
>NW_015218887.1:0-1266 GCF_001447785.1 Gekko japonicus | reverse complement strand
TTATTCATTACATTTTACTAATCACTGAGTGGTATCATAACAAAGTCTCACTGCCTAAAGCAGATCCCAGCAGCCTCATGCAGCCCCCCAAAATGCATGATTAGGTGATAGATGTCAGGTGTTCTCACAGATAAAAAGCTATGTGGGTCAGAGAGCTACAGTAAGGAGATGAATAAGGCAAGATCACCCCCTTCCTCCCGCTTCCACCAGAGGAATATTCCATAGGTTACAATCCAATGACATTTTATGTTCATCTACATCAACATTTCAAAACTCCCTTTTACAATTATCTTGTTCTGACCAGAAGATTCACAAACCTAAATTCACCAGTTAGGCAGCTCCAAATAATGTAGTAAAGGAGAACTGATCGCTCTTTCCCATACAAAATAGAATCCTTATCTGTAAAGGTAAAAATCCTCCAAGGAGGCAGACAAGTCCAACACCCTATGCACAGCAACAGAACATTTAATTGAACTACCAAAATACTGAAATTTCTCTTGCCCCAGCCCTCAAAAAACAGTACGAATAATACAGAGGGAGTGTGTGTTATATTTATAGAGGTACAGCTGTGCGTAAAAAGTATGGCACAGAAATCCTATGGAGAAAGGATTAGTAGTAAGTAGTACATCCCTTAGTAAATAAAAAGGCTGCATCACACAAGGCAGAATGGACACAAAATGTGTCCTTTAACATTTTTCCTATGCATGGTTACTATCATTCGCTAACTGAAGCCATTGCTGTGTATGTACTGAAAATAGTTCCATGGGTACTACACACTCCCACATCATTCATCTCAACATATTTAGGTAATTAAAGTTGTTTGTTAACAGCTGTGTATGAACACAGCCTATAAAAATAACTAGAAAAATAAAGAAATGCAACAAAGAATAACAGTCTTAAAGCAGGATACACTGAATCTACTAACAAAGGGCTAGTTGCCACAAAGCCATCTTCTCTGTGTTATAAGGGCTATCAGCTTTTATTTCTATATAGCTACTCTTCTTCAAAATAGTTTGATTACGTACCTGTATTCTACGGAAATCTAACATACCAATCTAACAGTTTACCAATTCTAAAAAGCTAGGATGGGCCTCAGTAATATTTTCCAGCAAGCACAAAAGTTATTTTGAGTAATGGGAAATGGGAGGGGGACACATGACACAATTAAATTGGTAAAAACAACTTATAATTTTTGTAACCACCACAAAAACCATTTAAATGATTTTTTCAGTACAGCTTATCTTACAGCAAATACAGATGTACCAT
>NW_015218886.1:0-1266 GCF_001447785.1 Gekko japonicus | reverse complement strand
TTCCACAAGATGGGAGGCACCACAGAAAATGCATGCAAACAGGCAGCCATGGATCTCACCCTTTTGCAGGATGGCACCTTTAGGGGGCTTTGCTAGGATGAGTGAAGCAGGTGTAGTGCAGCATAGTGGGAGAGGCGACCTGCAGGTCCATGGATCCAAGGCCACTCAGGGATCTGTAGATGCTAATCAGGACCTTCAATTGAACCCTGTAACTGATAGGTAGCCAGTGGGGTGTTTGTAGAATGGGTGTGATATGCATGTTTTCAGAAAATTAATACTATGGCAGATAAACTCAAAAACTGATTTCATCCAAAATCAAGGCAAAAAGATTTTTATAGCTTCCCCAATGCTGCTGCTATACAACAGACCAGAAACACCTTTAACAATTCAAATCAGTTAACACTTCAAAGCAATACCACAGCATTTGTAGTGAAGTATCTGCCCATAGTATTGCCATAACATTCTGCCTCACTGGTGTAACATTAAATTTTGTGATGTAGTTTTTGAGTTGCAGTATCTCTTAGCAGTTAAAAGTGCAGCAGTTAATTGAAACTAAAACCCTACAATGGGAATCATACTTAAATCAGTTTGCACTACAATTCTGTGGAGTTTTAAACTATGTTCTATGTTTTCAGATTGTAGATCTGCTTGAGAACAGAATGTTTTTCATAGATTGCCTGCAAGCCATCTGCTGTTTTTTAAAATCCATATTAATACAGATGATAAATATTCAGGTGTTGGAGGAAATGTAGCACAATACTGTAGAAATGATAGTGACTGCTGCTTCAAAGACTTATTGTTCCATAGTCTTTTAACACTCTCTGTCTAAAATGCTGTGTTATTGATAAATAATTTATCTTCAACATTTGCAAGAGAAAAGGCTTTCGGATGTACAAAGACAAACAGAGCAAAGAACTGTAAGTGAATTCAGCAGATTCCAGCAAAACTGTGAAGCTTGATTTGCATTTGCCTTGCTCCAGTTAATGGAACTTAGTTAATGTGTTGTACTGAAATCATCATATTAATAACATTGCTTCCAGCATGTCATTCCAGGCTACTTTAACATTTTTAGTCTTACCACCGGATAAGAATAAACACTGTACCCACAAGGTAAAAATGTATGCTAGCTAAAAATAAAACCTAACATTACTAGAAAAATAGATTACTTGAGAGCACTGTGTTTCGAGAGGTATGCTGCACTTACTTGGCCTCTCAAAGAATTAGACCTTGTTACATCACAGATCAAGATTGGTAGCCATGTTAGTC
>NW_015218885.1:0-1266 GCF_001447785.1 Gekko japonicus | reverse complement strand
TGTGTGTGTGTGTGTGCAGTGCACACATTCCTACTCATGTTGCACAAACATTATGTAGTGATGTTTTTGTACAGCATACTTAGAACTGTTTAAGAAAAATAACCAGCTAGATTTCATGATACACAAGAGACTCTAAGTAAAGCAAGCCCCACCATGCACATCTATATCTCCCCCGACTTATTAATATGGCATTTGCAGATGCCATCCTAGTAGCCATCTTGTTCAAATCTTTTGCGACTTCTGTGTTTTTGGAACATGCTGATAAAAACAGCTAGTTTACTGGATGCATTAAAGAGTTTCAACAGATAAACAGATCTACACTCCCATCCAAAACACACACAACTTTTGATGCAATAATTGCAAATCTCATCTGGGCAGTCATCCCATTCAGGCTTTATATGGCTAAGTTCGGACTTTGTAGAATGTACTGAGGAGTCTTTCCCCTCTCCCTGATCCTTCTATCTCCATTATCAGCAATCATAGAGTGTGCTGTAAAAAAACAGAAACTCCGTTTCTCAAGTCCAGCCTGGAGTCAAATAACTCAGCAGTAAGCATCTCTTCCAGCCATTGAATCAGCAGTTCGCCCCATCAAAGCCTTTAAACCTTAATCATGACAATTGATTTGTGAATCGAGTTGGTGGGAGGGGGGAACGGCTTGTCTGGCTCATTCCAGCCAATGGCTTCAGTAAATGAAATGCTACTTTAGCTAAGGGTAAGCACTGTGGGACAAGGTACAATTATGAGCCGAGTGTGGCAATTATATTTATTCTTGCCCCATTGCTCGCACGCAGTCACTTGCGTCAGCAAAGCTGTTTCAGTCCAGTGTCTGATAAGCTGCTTTGTTAAGTCAATAATGGAACCTGGGAAGAGAGTTAGCTTCCACTCCTTGGTTTCAAGCAAATGGGATCTATCAGTTGATGAACAGTTTTCTTTCGGTAGAGGTCCATCCGTTTAATGACTTTGTATCTGACACAGATAACGCACAGGTTAGCTGTTTTCTTACAAAGAGGGTGAGAATAATGAGATTCTGAGTGCCTCTAAGAAAGTCTGGTCTTGAGTATACAGGGCCCACTAACCTATATAGTCAGGTGAGATCTAGGAATGCCTCAAACAGCAGGTAGACCTTCACTGGTTCCCTGCTTCTGCTTTGATTAGTTCCCTGGACAAAATGGTTACACTCATGATCTTCTGTGACGTGATGGGGGTGCTAGGATGCACTTTGCTTTTGGATTTTGAGACACTGAAGGGTGTGGTGAAAAGAGCAAG
>NW_015218884.1:0-1266 GCF_001447785.1 Gekko japonicus | reverse complement strand
CTGGGATATAAGGATCTCTATTCCTACTTGCATCTGATGAAGGCAGATTTGACTACTGAAAGTTCATATCCTGAAAGTCTTGTTAGTCGCTAAGGTTCTACTGGACTACAATCTAGTTGTTTCTTTCACATATGTATTCCTATTATGATCCTAGGTGAATCAAAACAGCAGTTGTTTTTGCTTCCTGTCTGATTGATAAATAAGTCTGTCTTCTGGAAGAAATAAAGGCTCGTTTGTACATTTGATCATGAGAAGTTACCACCTTAGTATGTCACTGTACAGTTTTTTTAAAACAATTATCTGCAACTTTAATGCTTTTTAAAAGCCAAAGTTTTATCTCATACGAACGGCTGTAACATAACAGAAAAACCAGAGGGTTTCCTTGCTGAAGACTATGAGAATATCAACCACAAATAAGACATGACCAAGGGATTTTATTTCACGGATGCTCCATGCCTAAATATTTGAAAAGATGCATTACATTTCATTCCCCTTGAATCTTTGGCTCTGTTTTAAGTCTTTAAGTGAAATGATCCCCCACAGTTCACCTTAGATGCATTCTCGGATAGCCTTATCGCTAAGCTGTCATGACTGCAGAAGTTGCCTTGTGTTTAAAAAGAACTTCTGTTTTCTGGGTAAGCTTCTTTGCCGCTGTGCTGTTGCTGCTTCTGTTGATTTGGAGACAGTAAGACACTCGATCAGCCATGCCTGGAAGGAGTGTGTGGGTGTATTAAGAGAAAATGTTTTGGAGACCATAAATCCTAAAACACTGTAGGGTTAGAATCATAACAGAATTGTGGCATATGAGTGAGTGAGTTGTTCTAGGTACATTCTTCTGAGCACAGTGCTCACAGACTGGACATGGGCAACCATTTCAAGCAGCTCCCCATTTCCATTTCAAGTTCTTATTCCCTCTCCCTTAGCCAGGGAAATATTATCTTGAAGATCTTCCTTTTTTTTTTCTGACCAATTAGCATGTTCCTGGGTTCCATCAGTTACAACCCTAATTGTTGCCTCCCAACAAATGTGCACAGATAAACAACACAATGTCCCCCATAGAAAAGCTGACATCAGTGCACTGCACGTAGACTCTTATTTATTTGATGCAGGTCTCCTGCTGCATTCAGTGATCTTTACAATTTAAAGTAATTGCCTACAATATAATATTTGCTGTGTGTTGTTTTTATCATAGGCAGCGTTTCAGCTTGCCTTGAAAATAAAGGTTCTGCTGTGCCTTCTTATGGAGCTGCTACAGGCTCATAGCTC
>NW_015218883.1:0-1266 GCF_001447785.1 Gekko japonicus | reverse complement strand
CCGAGGGCCAAACCGCATAAATGTGTTTACACAAGTTCACCACAGGGACACGCAGCCGTACTGCAGCTAGCTTGCAAGTTCCTGGTGGAAACTCCACTTAGAAGCAGATTGGGACTGTGATGTGGGCAAATAAAGCCACTGGTGCCATTTCGGCTTGGGAAGAGGAGCCCCGCTCCTTGTGTTGCAGTCCCAATCCAAATTGGTCTCCTGCAGTGCTTCCAAATCGAGTTGCTACCGGGAACCCACACCTGTAGTACGGCTGCAAGTCCCCGTGGCGCACTTGTGTAAAACATGTCATGTAGTTTAACCGTTCTGTCCCGGATGGAGTTGGAGATGATGGAGGGTCACAGGGAGTAATGATAGTCGTGGGGGGAAGTCAGGGAAGAACTAGAGGAGAAGGGAAAGTCATCTCTTATCCATGCTGACATTTTCTTGCACATTCTGTCCACAGGAGGAGCAAGAGGAGAAGTCTTGGAGAGGACTGGGGTAAAGGACTGGAGTACACCCAGCGGAAAGAAAAGGAAGTTAAAGGCAGGGACTTACGTTCCAGATAGTTCCGGGCAACGAATTTGAGGATTTCATCCAGAAGGATGACAGGCAAGGATATCTTCAGCACCACCATCCAGTGATGGAAACCCAAGTGTGTCAGTTTGAAGATCATCTGGGGAAAGCCAGAGAGAAAGGTTAGTGTTTGGCCCTGAAAGTCCAGCTCTGAATGCAAAGGGACAGCAGCCTCTTCTTCCCCCAAAAGAAAACATAGAGATAAGAGTCCTAGAAAACACACAGGGTTGCATGTATGTCACAGCTTCTGCAGGGACACAGAGCATGGTACTGGATGCAGCATTCAGCTTCCTGAGAATCTCGGCTTTCATTTCAGAAAAGGAAAACACAATGCAAGACACTAGCCCTCATGGATGCGAAGATATGCTTGAAAGAACGTGGGTGATGCTTGCTGCAGTCTCCAAAACGAGAGGGGCAGCTGGTTAGGACTTCCAGTGACCAAGAGGCGCCTTGCATATGCCTTGCGTATTTGCTCAGCCCTCCCTGTGACTAGCAGAAGCATAATTAATTATGCAAAAAAATCAAAATTATGCAAATTTCCTATCTTTGTATCACCTTCGCTGATGCTTTTTTTCCTGACCAAAGACTATACACAGCCCTGGGAAAAACCAGGGTAGGCCAAACTTTCATCTCACCCAACCTCAACCCACCGGAAGGCAAGAAGTTGCCTTACCCTGAACCAGACCCTTGGTCCATCAAGATCAG
>NW_015218882.1:0-1267 GCF_001447785.1 Gekko japonicus | reverse complement strand
GCAGAGTTTCCCAGTTACTCCAGCTCTCCTCCTGTGCATGCCTAAGTGTGAGCAAGTGATTTAAGGTACATAGGGAGGAATTTGAATCACAGTCTGTTCTCTGAAACAGGAGAAGTCTTCATTGCTACAGATTCCTCTAGAGCACAAGGCAGGGAGAATACTACCATGCCTGGGTTGTCTTTCTTGCCTTCGTTCTCCTCTCCCCTATAGAAAGGAGACAAACTTTAACATTTTATAATATCTTAAAATGTAATCCATGTTGAGTGTTTGTAAGAAAAGCATGATATGCAACTTTAAAATAAATAATAACAATTACTTATTCCAAACTAAAAGACAGGTGAGGCAGGAGGCTCTGAACTTGTAGTAGATTACTGACTACCCTATAGTTCAATTCTACCTCTGATTAAGTCGTTAAACTGGTAAGTTACAGAGTGAAATGAGTTCAGGGGTGGACGTATATCAAATGGATGACAGGAAATGACAGGGAAGCACATGCCAAACACAGTGACTAGGCTCCTCACTTTCACTGGTGCTCCCTGTACACACACACATGCCCCATTGCTCATGAGCTGCTTTTCCATTGTATGATCCCGGATGACTGAAAAGTGTACATGAATGAAGGACGTGGGTGAACTTTATGGTATGAACTTTATGGTAAACATGTTCAACAGATGAACATTTCATGTTCAAAAGTCATAATCACTTATGAGCCAAAAGCCCAATAGGTTTGGCTTGTCCATCTCAAATGGCTTTACAGTTGCAAAGTATCAATGGTGGTGGAGTTTAATTTCCTAGCTTTTTTGTAGTTTCATTTCCTTGCCTTGCAGGGGATTTTTCACCTACCCAGTAAGTGAGATGACTCTGCCCAGCTGTATCAGGTAATTAAATTACATGATAGGGTGACTATGCTTCCCCAAGGCTGTGCAAAACTGAACATGCATGAGCTAACATTTATACGGACTTTAATGGAACCAAACTGAAAAACTTTTTTTAAAATACAAGTTTTATATATTGTCATTGGCTGACTGATTTACTTGTTGCCTATGAGTGGCTGCTGAACTGTGTGCAGATAGCAACAAGTTTCTGGGGAAGGGGATTCCAGTGTGCTGATAATCTACAAGCATGAAAAACTATTGATGGCACTATACACTGCACTGTTTGAATATGTGAAAAGTAACTCAAACAGGTTTGAACTCTTCACAAACAGCCTAACTGATGAAAAATTGGCTCCCTGTTAGTGATTGATGAACACGCAGTGAGCCAAACA
>NW_015218881.1:0-1267 GCF_001447785.1 Gekko japonicus | reverse complement strand
ATGCCTTTTGTCTTTGGGCATGAGCAGCATGGCCTTGTTTGTTCCGGTGGATCTTTCCAGGACATTTGGTGCCATGAACCATATTATCCTAATAGTTTGTTAGGATGGGACTTAAAAGCACTGCTTTATGATGGTTCTGGTGTTTCTTCAGGAGTAGGTTTCAGAAGCTGTTGTTGGTAGACTGCTATTTGTCTCCATGGCCTTTGCCTTATCATCTCCCATTCTGTTAAATACCTACATGAAAGCACTGAGAGAAATGTCTAGAAATTCTTGATGCAGTGACATTAATGTGCAGATGATAGCAAATTATCTCATTCCATCAGATTCCAGGGAGTTGGTGGATGTCCTGAAGTGTCAGCGATAAGTGAAATACTAGGTGGGGGCTACCAATCTAAAGCCTAATCTAGATAAGACAGAAGTGCTGTTGGATACTAGAATGTCTGATCCATAGCCAGATGTTTTAGACAGGATTGCACTCTCTCTTTAAAAGATCAACTTCACAGCTTGGGAGTGGTTCAGAAATGCACCCTGTTGTTGGAGTGGCAGCTGTGACCAAGGACACTTTGCTCAGCTATGGCTGGTGTGCCAGCTGTGCTCTCTAGGAGAACATTTATCTGGCCACCTTCATGCAAGCCTTGGTTACATCCGGATAAGCCTTTTGCAGCAAACTTTTTGTAAGGTAGCCTTTGGCAAGCATTCAGAAATGTCACCAGATGCAGAATTCAGCTGCTGGAGTACTGATGGAGTCTTGTTTTTCAGTCATGGAACTTTGATTTTGTACCATCTTCACTGACTCCCAGTATGTTTCTGAACTGGTTGTGACTTTGAAAAAACACAAACAGTTTGGTTTCAGGGATATCCTTCCAAATGAACTTACCTGAACACTCAGGACTTGACAAATCCCAGGCACCAGTGTGCTATGGCACCTAGAAATCTCTTTGTGGTGTCTAGTGTTTTCTTCAGTCATTTACTATAAGCACCTCCTGATGATGCTCAGTAGGAGTACAGAGCTTATTTAGGTGAGGGATAGCGGTTAGCTTTGTGTTGTGAAGATAAGTAGAGTTACCCCATATCTGTTTATACACTACAACATTTTTGTTATGACTTTAAAACATGACAAGAAACTGGAGAGTTTAGGGTTAGGTTATTTTGGTAGCAATCATGAGAAAGTGTGGTCATTAAAATGTAAATGGATGAAGGCTGAAAAATAAGTCTGACCCATAATTTTTTGAGGTGGTTCCTAAAGCCAAAGAAAATTTGTCAAGGC
>NW_015218880.1:0-1267 GCF_001447785.1 Gekko japonicus | reverse complement strand
AAATAAATAAATAAATAATCACTAAAATGCAATGTTCATATGAGACTTAGCAAGCCATTAATTGCATTTGAACAGTAGGTGGTCAGTGTAAAGCTTTAAAATGTGTGTAATGTTGATGAAAGTCAAGAAGTGCTATGTATAAACTGTAATGGAAAAGGATTCTTATTTTTTTAAAAATTAAGAGCTGCATACATTTGAATGCATTTGATTAGCTGAATTGCTGGAAGAAAACTCATACATTTTGTAGTACTGCCACACCAAGAAAAATGTATGCAGTTGTATGGGAGCATTGTTGGAGATGCAAACTGATGGATACCTCTTTTTACTCATAAGATGTTCAAAGGTGAAAATATATTGGGACAAGTTGGGTTACCTAAGAGGAGCTGTGAGGAGGAGATGTTGAATATTAGTTGGAAGCTTCTTTAGTGATGGTTAGATGGTAGAATAGAACAGCTTGTTTTCTTCAGACAAATCACTGAACTGTGGCTTAGGATTTTAATAAATATATTTTAGGGATTCCTGAAATGAGAAAATATACTCAACTGATTATTTTCTGTAATTTGTTCTATTAACTGTTACAAAAGGGTTAAACTGCAGGAGTCTAGCATGAAATTCTAGCTGTTACTTTTTATATACATGGATTGAAAAATACATAATGGCTTGTGAGGGCTGCTGTAACTCTTACAAATGGTTTTTATGTTTTCTTTGGCAATAAAATGTTATTTTGATCTCAGTTCTCCACTGTACTGTATTTGAGAAGGTAGTCTTTGGAACAACTCTTTGGCTACTCACTTTGGCTATGAAAGACTTATTAAGACTCTTGATGTAAATTGTGTGACAAAAAACATGTAGCAGCTTCTGTTGCTGTATTGTACTGACACCTTTTGTGTGCCGTTTTTGCAGGGCACTGTTGTTCAGATGCAAGCTGGGTGTTTTGCAGTATACTGTTGTCAGACCATTCACCACTATTATCGCTTTGTAAGTGTTGAGAACCGTGCTCCTATATAATGCTGTGTATAGATGATATTCTGTGTCACTTTCCTGTTCTTTTCAACCATTTTGCATCTTCCTGTTCTGATGATATTGCAGTTTCCTCTTCCTTCTAGTGATAAAGATGTAGTGGCATACAAGACAGTGCTATGGAGCTGCCATTGAACTTTTATTTTCTTTTAGCCATAAGGGGCTATTAGCTAATTTGTATGAGACTTCTAGTGTAAGTGCTGTGCATGTGGAACACTATGAAGAGTGGTGCTGCCTACAGAGCAGG
>NW_015218879.1:0-1267 GCF_001447785.1 Gekko japonicus | reverse complement strand
TTTTTTTTCCCCCCCCCCCCCCCCCCGTGGAATGTATATGTCACCATGGTCTACTTTTAAACAGTACCTCAGTTGCCTGAGCAAGTTCGCTTTGCATTGGAAAGAGCCACAAAGTAGAACCTTGTCTTTACTGTTGTAAGTTTAGGAAGTCAAAAGTACTAGAATAGCAGTGTTTTTAAGTTGGATAAGTTTGCTTTTAAGATCAGTGGCGCCTGTAATACTTTGTCCAGTTACAAAGAAAATTTAAAGTATTATAACATATTTCTCCAAAATACTATCAAATTAGGTTGTATCCTCTTTTTGTATATGCTTGCTTCCACATTTATCATCTGCATTGTGCTAGCAATCGGGACTGCCTCACATGTTACAATTTATTTATTTTTTGTGCTTGGAGATGACCACTGAATAGGGAAACATCTGTTCAGTTTACCATATAAAATATGGCACAAATATATCTAGCAGCTATGCTCGTTTTAATTAACATGCTTACAGCTTTTCCCCTGCATTTCGCAAACTATGATACATGTACATTCCTATACAGAAATGATTTCTGCTTGGAAAAATTGTAATGTATGAATCTGCCCTCAGGCAGCAGTACATGTTACATGCATATGCAAGTACGAAAAGCCTGGTGGCTGCTTTTCCCATAGAATAAAGACTTTGTGAGGGCTTGATATTGAGTGGGAAAGCAATGCCGGTTGATCAGACATTTCCCTACCCTCCTGTTGCAGAAGTTGCTTTTACTTAGGAAAAGCAGCATTGGAGCCATAATTATACACCTGTGTGTAGCATGTAATTCAATCCTCAATGTTCTGATAAAATTTGATACATATTTCTAATTGACAGTGACATTAAAAACTATTTTTGTAATGCTTCATCTATATCATGCCTGTTATACCAAGGATTGCTTAGGGCCAATTCACACATTGCAAAGGCCATTTGGTTGATTTGTACACCTGGTCTAGAATTCTCCACACATGACCTCCAAATTCAGTTGGAAACATGGCATGCAGGAGAGGGGCTTCAGCCTTCCCACATTTGTGTCATTTTTCTGACTTGAAATGCCCTGGGGAAGCCACTCTTTGCTATGTTGGGGAAACTTAACATGCAGCCACCAGTAGACATAAGTTTCCCCAGTGGGGCAAATAGCAACACCCTGAGGCCATTTCAGTTTGGGAAAATGGGCATGGTAAGTTTAAGTTACCCTCTCCCTGTGTGCTGTGGTTCTAATCCAAATTGGGCCCACATTGGCAAGGTTTTTGCATTC
>NW_015218878.1:0-1267 GCF_001447785.1 Gekko japonicus | reverse complement strand
CTAATCCAGCAGGGCTCTTATTATGTTCTCATGTTCAATCCCAAACTCTTGGAAGATCCCTTCCATGAAAACAAAAATCTGCAAAATTTTGGCATGTTACCAAAGTATTGTTGCACCTGGTATATCAGCTGAACCACACACACACACCAGTTTAAGACAAAGTGGCCATGGTTTGCATGCCATTTCATGCTTCATTAACTTTTCACAAAGAGAGGCAATCTTTGTATAAATTTATATGAAGTTTGGAAGACTTGTGGAGAAGTAAGAAGTAAGTAGTAAGAAAAGTAACAAAATCATTCTTACCGTGAAAGTATCGATAAGATAAGCTATCTCTGCTCCCAAAACACGAGTGTTGCTTGCTGCGATGAAGTATGTGCATTTTGCTCCATCTTCCCAGTCTACAGCAATACAGTTTATATTTTCCACACGCACAAGCAGCTACAGTATGCATATAATGAAAAGAAATTCTGTAGGGGCTGAACACAATTAGAGACATCCAAAGTTCTTTCAAAGATAGTTTTCCATAGAATTCTAAGGGTCCATAAGACTACCTAGTCCAATCCATTGTACAAATTAAGACCATCCTCCCACCAGTTTCCCACATATTAATATATGATATCCAGATTACAATATGCTAGAAGCAAGCAGTGTGTACACTGCAAGGGGATGCATATACAGCAACAGCTGAGTGATTCATGAAAATGAAAATACTCCACATTGCAGAGCAAGACAAGAACTCTTGTATAGTCAACTCACTAACCAAAGGGTATCAATGTAAACCAAACATGTGGTCCTTATGAGTGAGAAATCCTAAGGTCTTTGAGTTTCACCTCTTCCTATTCAGACCTGTCCACACCCAAAGAACTAATGTGCACAATATAATCTTCATACCAAACACATCTCCACGACCCAGCCATGTTTTCCTGTGCTGGTAAATCCATGGGTAATAAAGGCAGTTTTCCTTGATGGAGAGAAGTAGGACCTTTCTATAGTTGTTGTATTACTGGCTGAGATTTTCTGTTTGAGATATATAAAAAAGAGTGAGAAAATTAGATATATACTTTACCCTTCAGAGATCTTTAGTAAGCAGAATGTTCTCTTTTCTTGTCCTATTAGCCTCCTGCATCTCCGCTAGCTACATCTGAGCTTCATTTTAAGAATAATAGGTGACTGTAATGTCATGGTCCATGCACTTGCAAGGACCAACGACTAAACAGAATGTGGATTATTAAATTAGGCTAACAGTGCAATCCTAAAAGCACTTTCC
>NW_015218877.1:0-1267 GCF_001447785.1 Gekko japonicus | reverse complement strand
ACATTAATCTGTATTTTAGGGATATGCTCATCTTGCACAATTGCGACTCATGCTTCCATCAGAGAGGTCCTCTTGTTTGATCCCCCCGCCCCCATTCCTGGTATTTAAATAAAGCTCTTGCTATTTATAGCTGCCTATGAAAATCACAAGTACACACCTTGAATCTCTTAAGAGGATATTTGTATAGCAGCTGAGCAAGGGATGTTTTAACTTTGATTGATATGTAAATTCCAACTCAGCTAATTGGTTTCCACAGCTACCTCTCAAGATCCCATGTATTATTCACAATGTTCTAGATTTTCCCTTCTGGAGGGTGTTTGAATTAGCTGCAATCTGGCCAAAAAGCAAACTGGAAGTTCCACTGCAATCAGTTTGGCTGCTATTTGACCAAGTCTTCTGTTCTCCATTGGGTTGCTGGAACATGCAGCCCATTCTTCTTATAAGATCTGAGATATCTGAAGGCCACACGTGATTTGCATATGAGCCATGTTTGGGTATTTATTTAGGTACAGGTGAACGTATAGAGAGGGGGACTGGGATCTTGGTTGCTGGCCCTGCAACTATGTTGGTTCATGAACTTGCAAGCCACTTGTTCTGTTTTTCAAACATGGGGATTGTGCATAAAGGAGCCTATATGAATTTGGGTTCATGTGCACCGACTCCAGAACTCATCAATGTTTGGTCAGGGTTTTTTTTTTTAAAAAAAACCCTTCCCCAATGCTATGCGTCCAGTCCAGCTCAGCATCCCTTCACTGGCAGGCTGCTTTTTAACTGTAGGTTGGGGGATCAAGTCCACAACATAATTGGCAGTTTGAACAAACTTCCACTTGGGGATCTGGGATTGGATCCCCCAATAGTTGTTAAAAGGGCTCTGCTTGCTCCTCATTGTGGAAGTACATGGAGGAGGGCCTCCAAAGATGACCTCAACAGGCAGGCTCGTATGAGAGCAGGTGGTCCTTTAGCTACCCTGGCCCTAAACCCTTTAGGCTTTTAAATAGAATAGCCCTAACTCTGAATTGGGGCTCATCTGGCCTCCTTCATCCTGTGTCCTCCACTGCATCATTTTCTTTCTACTGATAGCATTACCACTGCATCGTGGCTCTCCCACGGCTGCTTTGGGTTTCGGATCTGCAGTTGTTCTTTGCTGATTCTGGTATGCTCAGGCTGACCTTCACTCCATCTCCCTGCAAGTTTTCAGCAGGGACATTTCACAGGGATATTATTGTGCAGTCATCCTAAAACTACTCTTTGAAAGTTTGGGAGGGGG
>NW_015218876.1:0-1267 GCF_001447785.1 Gekko japonicus | reverse complement strand
GGCCACACCACCCGGAAAATCTACAGCAATTAATGACTGATTTATTTGTTTCGTTGGAGGCAATAGCCTCAGCAATGGGTAGGAATAGCACTTGTGGGTGCTGTGCGGGATTGAGGAAAGGACGTAAAAACACCTCCCCCTCATCTCCTCCCCCCTTGCCCAGCTTGCCAGCCTGCGAGCTAGTACCAAAAATTTGGAGAAGTCCAAACACCTCTGTAACCAGGGGAATCAAACAGCTGCAGGCTCTGTTGGCATTTAAAAATAAAGCAGTTGTGCCAGGAAGTATATTTACCAGACTCTCTCGATAATAATATACTTCTCTGTGGTTCTTTTTTTTTTGCACAAGAAGGTGCCTATTACCTGCCACTTTCCAGCCAATTTAATTTCTTTCCCCCCCCTGCTCTCCCTGACGCTTTGATCATCAGCTTTGGGGCCCGACTGCCGACCTGGCCGCTGATTGCCCGCCATGGGTATTGATCTCTTTTATCGATTGCAATTAGTGTTCCCGGTCCCTGGCTTGACAGGAAGGGATTTCTGAATGCCTCGGCTTTTGTAGCATCGAGGGGCTGTTTTCTGGCTTTTCGTGTGGATTTTCCCCCTCTCTGATGGAGGAAAACGAGGAAGTAAAATTGGGTCTGATTTAAGCCCTTTTGTCTGATGCCTTGGGAGGCTCTAACTAGAATTCTCCTTTGCTTTGTTCTAGGCCGACTTCAGCGGTTTTCCTCGGTCTCTTTGGCGTGTCCAAGGCAGGGGATGAACCTGGGCTGGCTCACACTTGCTACTTGTGAGGATGAAAGGGAAAGTGTTGTAAGATCCTTTGCCTCCTTGTTGGCAAGAAAAGTGGGGGTGTAAATGTCGTTAATAAATAAACGATAATAAATAGTTCTCTATGTAGGGGAAGGGCACTCACACGTCCACATAAGGACTGAGTTGGGTAACGGCGGATGGGTGGGGTAAAAATCCAACGGACGTTGCACAAAAATACAAACGGATTCCACACGGCCACTGTCCTCCGGCTTTTCTATGGGGCTCTGTCTTTCCCCGGAATGCCTTGGCCGGTATCGCACCATGAGGTTTTGCTCCGGATTCAAGAGCTTCCCACACTTGGTGGATTTATGCTAATTTGTCCCACGGCTTGATGCCTGATTCCCTGGCTCTGCAGGTGTGTTTCTGAAGTCCAGGACATTTATACGACCCACTTCCTGCGTGAATCCCCTCAGGGCTTCATTAAAAGGCGTGGGCCGGGCGCGGCCGTTCCACCCCTACC
>NW_015218875.1:0-1267 GCF_001447785.1 Gekko japonicus | reverse complement strand
CATGGATTTAGAAGGATGTAATTCTGCTTTGGACTGAATTGTTAGGGTGATGAGACATCCTTCCCATCCCCATGCACTGAGAAGTTTTCTGCATGCCTCTTTATGACCTGGCCCAGGTCCAATGCAATAATGGAGCTGCTTTTTATTGGAGCATCACTTAAACCTGACCTTCAAACAACCTTTTGGAAACAGCAAGCCCCTATATGCCACAAAACCCATGTTGTTTTTGTTTATTTTACTCTATGCAATTTTAATAACTACGTGTTAATTATGTAGCCAGAAATTCATTCAGAGAAGCATTACCTTAATAATAGGTGTAAGCACTTACCACACATAACCTGAAATTAGCATTGCTGGAGCCGAAAGCATTTTTCACTTTTATCGTTTTCTGGAATGCCAGGCTTACCTACTAAATGCAGCTTGTCTCATGCAACCTTGATGGATGAAGCAACACACTTGTAAACTGATATATTTATATTGCTTGCTGAAGAAGAAGGAAATCTATCATTGCCACAGTAATGCAGCCGGATAAGATTTAAAACTAAGCTGATACTCTCAGATCAGTTCTGCAGAGCTGGTGTCAGAGGCTTTTGATTTTCATTTCTCAACTGGGGAAAACAATGATGTGTCATAGTGTTGATCTATATATTAAGTTATTTGCTTGGTTCAGATATGTAGGACTTAAACCAAAAGGATGTTTTTAAACAGATGTTTAAAATCCATATCCAGAATTGACTGACCACTTTTAATGCAAATTTGTGGCTTCGCAAAGTGTGGCATACATCTGGACTTTGGAGATGTTCTCGCTGATAGGAGTCTTTGCGAAGTATTAGAAACAAATGCTTGCAATGATAGCTTTCAACATATGAAATAAATGTTCTCATACAGAAGTGCTGAACACCTCAAACAATTGATTTAAAGTATTACATGTCAAAAACCTTGGCTGGGTGAATGTTACCCAGAATTCCAAGACATTAAGCCAAAATATATGACAGCAAAAGAGAACCTGATCCAACCAAAGTTTATCCCTTTTGGACAAAGTGGATGTTATTTCCCAGATGAAATCAAATGGCTTCAAATGTAGGTTACATTGGCTGGATTTTGCTCTAAATTTGGAGAGTGAAAAGCCAATATATACAGTAGTTTGAAGCATCCTAAGACAAGTGCTCGTTTCAGACATACAAACAAAAACATGATTTGATTAAAGTGATTTCTGAATGTGGGTCATCATTACCTGGCTAAGGCCCCGGTCACACAGGCAGGAAAC
>NW_015218874.1:0-1267 GCF_001447785.1 Gekko japonicus | reverse complement strand
TGATTTTACAAAGTGCATAATATGTTTATAACCCAAAATGCAAATCTCATTTTAGGGCAGAAACTAACAACTACCAGCACATTCTGGCTTTAGTGTTTGCTATGAAGGAAATCAATGAAAATTCCCAGATCTTACCCAATGTCACCCTAGGATTCCATATCTATGATAGCTATTTGAAAGCAATGTGGACCTATCAGGCCACAATGCAACTTCTTTCCACAAGGGACAGATTTATTCCTAACTTCAAGTGTGACACCCAGGACAATCTCATTGCAGTCATTGGAGGACTTCATGCTAAAACCTCTCAGCAGATAGCAAATGTTGTGGGCATCTACAAGTTTCCACAGGTAGGTTGTATGTACAGAGCATGGACACTTTCAAATTATTTATATGTCCCCCTCCCCCAGATATGAACTTTGTGGATTAGAAATAATTAGGGTACATTGAAAGCAATCAGTCAGATTTTATTTTTTGTATGAGCAGAAAAGCCAGATCAAGTCCCGTAGAGACAGAAAGCAGGTTCAAAAGAAATAATTTAGGCAAAGGAAAAATGCATATAGCACAACTCTGACTTCTGGTCAGAGATATACTGATCTGACTGGTGCAGGTCCCAAAGCTGTAAACCATGGCCTAAGAGCCAAGGTACCTTCAGTTCACACGTCTATCATGACCAGGCTTGAACACTTGTAACAAGAAGGGAAAAAGCAGCTTAGTCCAGACATGTTCCTAAGATTCCCTGCCCAGCTAGAAGAGCCTCTGCCCTACACAAGGCTTTTTATTATAATCCTAGAGCTATTTATGCAGTATTGGGGAATGTATGAGACGCTGAGAATGAATAGTATTTATTGTATTAACAATAAATTGTATTTATTTGTTTTACTAACTCTCTATGGTATTAACAATAAGTAGAATGTTAAAGCTATACACAAGAAGTAACTTTTCACATCTTTTGCACTATCTCTAGTCGAATAATTTTAAGGGGTCATAATTTCCTATTTGGAAAAGACCAGGTTTTTCAGAAATATTATGTGTGGGTCTGAGACCTTAATACAAGGAAGATAACAGTAATTGTTTAGAAATCTGTGACTGAGATGATGGAACTGGTTGAGATCTTTTATGGAGTTATTTGATTTATACTCTAAGAATTGCTTTGAGAGTCTTATTCAATGCTGGTCTTAGGCCTGATACACCTGATTGCTAAAATTGTTCCTGCTACACTTGAATCATGAAATATTTACTGTTGGTATTAGAGATTTAGGGTTTTTTT
>NW_015218873.1:0-1268 GCF_001447785.1 Gekko japonicus | reverse complement strand
ATGATGATGATGATGATGATGATTACACCAAAACACAGAGGGGGAGGGGAGCAGTATTATTAGGCTCTTGTTGGCTGATTTCGTCCTGAACGCAAGTTGCAGAGCTGTGGTGGGGCCTGCAGGAGAACCGTTGGATTTGAGTCCAGTAGAGCCCTTTAGAGGGACCAACAAGACCCCCGGGGTCGAATGAGTGCTGGAGAGCCTCGAAGCCCCCTTGGATTCTCGAAAGCCAATAGCTGGAGAAGCTCCGTTTGTGTAGGTGGAGTTAGCAGTCAGCTGATGGTGCAGATCTGGCGGCTGCCCAAACTACTCTTCTGCATTTTAGGAGTTCCCCACTTGTGTTCTGGTGGCACAAGTATAAATACACCAAGTATGACTGAGACTCCCTCAGTCTTTACTTGTATCCTGAAGAAACCAGTTGTGCTCCTGGAAATTTTTACCGTTGGGTGTAGGTGGAACCTTCTGGGACCTGGTGCTTTACCCCCTTATCATTTTTATTAGAAAGTTCTATTCAAAAATCCTGCATCATAAATCTTGACATGTAACCAGGTGTGTTGCAGTTCTGTCAGATCCTGGCAGATGTGCCGAAGTGGCTTGGTGAGGCATCGGGAGATGCTTGCTCCCATGATAGCAGGCAGGGGGACATACCTGTTTGTTTTTCTCATGAAGCAGATGCAATTAATGTGATTAAGAGGTGTGTTTTTTTGTTTTTCTGAGGACTGTCGCCAGGCTTTATTGCATGGAATGTATTTCGAGCTGCCGCCTCTTGGTGCTGTGATTAATCTTGATAGCAGTTAGTGTCACAAGCAAGGTTAGGAACCGTATTATTAGTTCTTGAGCACAGCAATGTTGATTAAATGGTTGGTTATTTTTGGAAGCTGGGAAAACTAGACAATGTGGACTAAAATGCTAGATGAGCTACAGCCGGCCGATAGGGATGGGGAGCTCAGGGGCCCAGCCGGCCTTCTGCTTTCTATCCCTGCAGCTTTACCTTGAAATGAAAGAAATCACTAAGAGGTTATAAAGCAGGCTGCAAATTGAGAGGGCAGCCGCGTTGGTCTGCAGTACAGAAGAGCTGGATTTGAGTTCGGAGAGACCAAAAAGATTTCGGGGAAGCGAGCGTTCGATAGTCACGGCTCCTCTACCTGATGAAGGGACCTTTGACTCCCGGAAGCTTATTCCTCCCCACCCCAGATGTTGTTGTCCTCTAAGGTGTTCCTGGTCTTCAAATTCTGTCACTGGCCCACGGGTGGCAACACGGAGGAAAA
>NW_015218872.1:0-1267 GCF_001447785.1 Gekko japonicus | reverse complement strand
GGTGGGGTGGGGCTAGGTTTATCCGTCCTTTTCACTGATGTACCATATGCAATTCTTACATTCTACTTGAAGACTATTTGTTGTGAACAGACAGGAGGCTCATTACAGTATTTCACCACAGCCATTGTTTTCTTTTAAAGCACAAGAACTATTTGGTGTGCAGTCCTGAGGCACAGCCTAATTTCTGTTTCTGACATCAACAAATTGGCTTAGCTGCTCTTTATTGCTCTCTCTTACCTTCTCTCGTTAAAGCAGGTATCCTCAGCTGCCACATTTATGCTGATGTATCTTCTTCAGGGCCGATTGATGATGGCGCCAATGACCTGGAACAAGTTTATTGAGGCCCTCTATCCTGTTGTTCCAATTCTTCAGGTAATCTCAGGTTTTCGAAGCACAGTTTATCTTGAAGTATACTTAATTGCTTTGCCAATAGGAGCGCCCTGGCATTGCACAATGGGGGGAAAATATATGAACATGGCAACCAAGCAAATAAGGGGGAGAAGAGTAATCGATGAACCTGTTTGCAGGTGTTATGGGTGAATACTGGGGAGCTACATAGCATTAAGTTTCTTAAAATAGGAAAGGCCCACAGATGGGTTCCCCCCCCTAAACAATCTGTCATTCCCATTCTTCCTAATCTTCTAAATCCTTGTTGATGATGAGTCATGTAAGGAGTCATGATTTTCTCATGCCTTTTGAAGTTTCTTGACAGTTGAATCTGCTTTGGAGTTATTGCTTAAATAATACACACATAAGTTTCCCGCCTACTTTACAGCTATGAGAATATCATCAGGGAGAGTTCATAGTAGTTCTGAGTCAAAACAAGTTATGCAGCATCTTGTCCCTTCGTGACATACATCCTTCCCTACTTCTTGGTGGGTTTTGCATCCGCTTGCTAAAGTGTGTAAAATTTCAAGTGGGTAAATTTCATGGTGGGTGGCTGGGAATGTGTTCTGTTTGCAGTTGTTCACTTTTCTTGATCCATTCTACTTAGCAGTGACAGAATGTAGGTGGGGATGTGCATCCCAAATGTACATCTCATTTGAACTAAACCTGTGCAGATATATAACTGCTACATCCAACTATGGGTGTTCTCTTGGTACCATGTTATCTTAAATGGGATATGTTTCCTGTTCTTCCCCAATGGGTCTTGCACAACTAGAATTCTATTCATGCAAAACTTTTGCTTCACTACTACATTGTTAAGATGGTGTTTATAGCTGAAAGTCCTGTCCAGTGTAATGCCAAGGTGCTTAGGTGTATGGTT
>NW_015218871.1:0-1268 GCF_001447785.1 Gekko japonicus | reverse complement strand
CACACACATTAGGAAGGTGTGATTGACGGCACCTCCTGTTGAGCATGAGCTGGGCAGCAGATCTGGGTTTGGCTCTTTGTATTGCACAAAATGGTTATGAGATCTTTATAGCATTCACTATTGCTGTCTCTGTAAAAATATTAACAATGAAAACTAAAATATAAAGTTGCTCAATGTTAATTGATGTGCGATTCTTGCATTTTAGATTGGGGAGGAGGAATGTAGTATGGTATTACTGGGAAGGTAGAGCATGTGCAGCATGTAGATGTGGGACCTGCTTTAAAAAACCTTGGTATCCTCTGCCTTAACAAAAGCTGTTCAGGTCCTCCCCTGAGATGAAATCTCATTTTATGGCATACACTTCATCTCAAACACTGGACTGGATCTGGCAGTAATTCCCAGTGGTATTTTCCAGTGGTCACCTGTTTTTCATTGCATCCCATAGTGACCTCCATGCACAAGCAGATAACATGCCTTGCTTTGTCTTGGGACTTCCTCACCCCTCCTAGCCCACTAAAAATGCTGCTCCCAGATGAACAGGGATCTGCAGTGGTAGGAGGGAATTGGCAAATCCCTCCCCCCATTAACAGAAATCTGCTGTATCCATCCACCCCACGGCTTTCATGATTGTTTCTCTTTTGTCTAACAGGCTTGTTTTCTATTCTGTGCAGGTTGAAGCGGGGCCAGGATCAAATGAACAAGTCAGTTTCTCCCCCCGAAACCACCGACGAAGCCGAAACAGAAACGGAGTCTGAAAATTCCAACCTGAATATGTGTAGCTCAGTATGTTCTTCCACTGGCAGCAGCTAGGACTACAGGGACAAGGCGAAAGGGGCCAGGAGCTTGTGCGTCTCTGGAATAAATCCTTCTCGGGTTGCACTGACAAACAGACGGCACTACACTGAGTACTTTAGTTAAGAAACCAGAAGAGGAGTCACAAAAATCAACACTGTAGAGCCTAGCAGAGGCAGCTCGTTCTTACAGAACCGTATTCATGGATCAAAGCGATTGCCAGTCACCTGCTATGAGGAAAGATACTTTGCTATGCAGCACTTCGGCAAACACGGGGCCATTTCCTTTGTTTTCTTTTTACAGGGGCGGACAGCTTTCCGACGTATATTTTCGGGTGGTGGGTAGTCAAAAAGACTAGAGTAGCTTAGGTCCAAGGTGTCAGAGAACAAGACTGCACAGAGTGGGATAGGAGGGCAAGGGGAGATTGGGGGGGAAACGGTTGTAAACCAGCCGTTGCTGCGCTGCCCTTGTGCCCC
>NW_015218870.1:0-1268 GCF_001447785.1 Gekko japonicus | reverse complement strand
CTCTTATGTTCTCTTATGTTCTTATATTAAGAGGAACACCTAAGACTGCTTGATAGGTTTAAAAATGTAGGTTATTTTCTTGAAATAAACATCTATTTTACATATGCATGATTTTCAACACCTAAACCTTGATTCTCTTCAATCCTTTAATGGAATATTATTTATATTCCCTTCATCAGTCATGCATTCACATAATTAAGGAGGCTTCTTTTGATTCAGAATGAGGAACCCGGTATTTATATTTTACATGGTAAACTCAATCCATTTCTTCTCTTTGGTTCCTTAGTAAATAGGTACAGAGATCTGCAAATCATCAAAGCTGTGACAGACAGATGATCACTGTAGACTCTGTTCCAATCACTGCTAATTCAGGAGTTAGGCAGCAGATACAGCAACGTAAATAATTAACAAATCCTTTTCAGACAACCAGGTTGGCTTGTTCCAATTACAGTGTCGCTCTCTGATGTGGGTATCCTGAGATCAAATCCAAATAGCTTCCTTTTTTTTTTTTCAGGATGTCCACCTCCACAAAGGTAGGTTTTGCGATGTGGAGGGCACTTGGTGAACGTGAACCTGCATAGGCTGTTTCCTAGCTTATGCCTCCTTTTTATCTACCTGTAAGCTATACGACCCACTGAGAGCTTGCTGGCGATTGCATTTTTCCTTCTACGCCTTTTCCCTATCTTGTAAAATATTTATCGTCCTCACACAGACACTTGTAGATATCTAGGGATCTCCCTGGTAGAAAAGGTGGTTGCTCTAGACTGCATTAGTGGTGCCAGGGCTTCAAGTCCTGTTTGAAGGGAGACCAGGAAATTATGACTGCAGGCATCAGGTGCTTCCCTCCACTGGGCCACTGAAGGCCAATGCAAGGGAGGCGATTGCAGACTCTTCCCTTCTATCATTTCTGCTTTCACTGTGTGTTGCTTTGTACCTTGAATGCATGATTGATGGAGGAACAGAGAGAATGTAATTGGTGTGCAACATTATGATTGATAAGTGGTGGCACAGTTGCCAAGGGACATAATGGCAGGGCCTTTCAGAGATACAGCATTAGCACTTACTAGAATGGCTATTGCCAGAAAAATAGGTTGTTGCTGAAAAAAAAATAAGATCACGTCTTAATCATTCTGGTGTTTGTATTGGAATTGTGGCAGTGGGCAAAGCAGGATCATAGGGTCATATCAGCTTACCTGACTCAATGGTCTCTACTGATTAATTTGGGGAGGTGACAGATATGAAGTATCATAAATTGCTCCCAAATAGTA
>NW_015218869.1:0-1268 GCF_001447785.1 Gekko japonicus | reverse complement strand
AAAATAAATTTCTTTTAAGTCTTTATAGTAAAATGAATTAAAATATTCTGGTGAGTTTGCAGAAGCAAAAGCAAATTTCATTAGCTCTCCTGTGCCTGCAAAGGGTAGCAAGGTGCACGTGCTCTGTGGAGGACTATTCTCTTGCAAGACCTACAGCTCTTGTGAGACACTGGGGGTCAGTGCCACAGCAGCTGCTTTGGCAGTTCCATCTGAATAGCACCACTGCCTACCACAGCAGGGTAGTTGGCGCATTAGACCTGAGTGGCTATTTTGTCCCTGCCAGTTCTGTTCTCCAGGTCCTCAGTCCCCAGTTTGAGAACCACAGCAAGCAGCTGCTGTACCTGAACAATTTAAGGGGCCCCGACTGCATAGAGGGTACATTGCCGTACATTATACCTGTATCCAAACTGTCAAAGTCCCTTATTGTTGCTTTTGCATGGTATGTCTGTTATACTGTCTCCTACTTCTTTTACTGGATGTTGCACCATGCTGTTCTAAATCCTATAAATATTGGGGATATATGGAGGAAACAGACTCAGAAAGCAAAGCTTTAGTACTTTGTAAAAAGTTTATTCAAAAGTAGAGAGGCTAGCTACTGCCTCGTATGTGAAGATAAGTCACCAGTCTAGAATGCGACCTGCTGCGAATGTCACACCATGCCAATGTTGACCTTGAGAAGGCTCTCAGATTGCTCCTGTAATTGAATGATGACTAGTGAAAAACAGGCAGTAGACTAAACACATATAACAGGAACCCACCCTTACCTTGTTCAGAAAGCCGAGCTGATGAATATACAGCCTGGATCTTAAATAAAGACCCTTCAAGTTAGGAAAATATGTAGGTGTGTTCTCTATCTCAAAACCCTCCATTATGGAAACAACATAATATGGAACAATTTAAAAGAATCATAACCGTAACCCCCTCCCAAGAAAAAGAAAATGTGCGAGTGTAAAACAATTTAAGGAGCAGAGGTTAAGTTTGAACTTTTGAGCAAATACTGTGAAAATAAAAAACACTTAGCAATAGAGGCATTACAGTTAATTTTTTAAGATAAAAACATTTTAGTTAATTGTATGGGCTTTAATCAACTGATCATTTAGGTTAATTTGCATATAAATAAAATAGTTTCAGTAGAACCATTATTGCTTTTTTAATGGAGTCATGCATTGAATTAGGCAACATTTTAGACGTGTTAATTACTCTGCCAACAGGGGAGTGTTTCTTTCATATATTTTGTCTGCAGAGTGGGCATATGATAATTACTTGCA
>NW_015218868.1:0-1268 GCF_001447785.1 Gekko japonicus | reverse complement strand
CTGACTTCAGCCAGTCTGTTCTCAGTTTGCATCAGCACAGGGGAGACGAAAAACAAGTAGAGTATCTCTTTGGTCTATGAGAACAGCTTGTATGCTCCATTAAAAAAACAACCCTAGAAGTGTGCCTCCCCCACCCCAGCCAATCGCGCAGCCCTTTTGACTCTGCTAACACGAAGCACCCGAAGCTCTATTCTCATCTTCCTGATACTCAGACATCACAAATGTGTACATTATTTCTCTTTCTTGTGATAGCGACCCTTTCTCCTCTCTAAGGAACCTGCATTTATCACTATTCCACTTGGAAAAAGATTGTCTTACACTTCCATGATCTCCATCCTTGCTCTGCTCCAAAGGTCAGCTCAGTCTGGTTAGTGTTTCCCTGCTTTTCGTTGGCTCTGATGAATGCAAATACCCGCCAAATGATGAACCCTAAATCTCCTCCCACTGTTCGTTTTATCCCAGTCTTACGCAGCATCACTCCGGCGTTGTCAGAGGCCAGCTGTCTTACCTTGCGTGACAGGAGATGTGGCTGAAAAATCTTCCCTGTTTCTTGAACTTTCTGAACTTATACATGCTACAGTGCTTTGGCTGAGGCAATTCTACTTCAGGCTGCCTTTTCTGCTTTCTCTCTTGCATTGGTGTTTATATGACCTATGCGAGATAGATAAATCCATATGACAAAGCCAAGTCTTCCGTAGCAAGTGGTGTGGAAGTTTTATCTTCTCGCTCATTATTGCATAGCTAGCAAAATCCCCCTAATTATGATGGCACGTATTCTGGAGTCCACTTTTGCTGCTGTAAAGGCCATCATATCAGTGGAAGTGGGTTTTTATTTTTAAGCGATGGTACACTCTTAGCCAAGAAAATCCCATTGTAACCAAAAGACATGTCCGCGTGTGCAAGGCTCTAGAATATTACTCTAAACGTGTCAATTTTAATTTTGCATTTCAAAGCAGAGACTGGTGAGTGCAAGGAGTGTGTAAGGATTGTGCCAAGTCCAGCGTCACAGCTTCTGTGTTGATCCTTGAATTAATGCAACACCACTTAATTGCAGATGAATTCGGCTGATGTTTTACTGGATGTGGGATTGTGGCGCACCATGACCCCTGTTGGGCAATGAGGTGTGGAGAGGGGGTCCTCCTTCTGCTGGCTCTGTAGTGGCCTTCTTTCAGGCACACAGCTGGCCTCAGGCTGAGAGAGAAAGGAGATGTAAGCACCCTCATCCTCCTCTTCCTTTCTGCACACCTTCAGTGCTGCCAGTGGGACAG
>NW_015218867.1:0-1268 GCF_001447785.1 Gekko japonicus | reverse complement strand
AGAAGGGAGCTGGTCAGCTGACTTCCTGTTTCTAAAAACAAAGTGTAGTCTCAGCTTTGAGGAGCAACAGCGCATTTTTCAAAATTACAAGTTCTTTCAAATGAGTGTGTGTTTGAATAAGCCCCGCCTTCAAGTGTAAAGGCTAGGGATTAGTGTACTCATAAATCATCCTCACTGATCAGAGATAAAATAACTTGAATTGGCCTCTTCTGGACAGCAGCTGCAAAAGGGAGAACATATCACTAAAGTAGTGGGGGAACACAGCTGATGCTGCAGGAAATTCCAAAGAATATAAACATTTTGCACTTGCGAGAGGATAATGCCGGCCCACTAGAAAATGTATTTTAAAAGAGACCCAGAAAAATATGTGTTTGTGTTTAACAGGAGCAGAGGGCATGGAAAGGAGATCTCCCTTAGAAACGACAAGGAATTTCCCAGGTGCAGGATATAGAATGGATAGTGAAGTTTTAGAATTGGAGATCTGCCAAAATGAAAACCAAGAACTGGACAAAAGATGAAATGCACTAGTTTCCTATTGTACTGGTGTTGTTTAATGCACTGGACAGTAGGGAGTATTGTGTTTCTTTTTGTATAGAAGTACAATTTCAGTCTTTCACTTCTTCGTTCCTAGTTTATTGTGTTCAGAGCTAGTGGTGGAGTTGGTATTGTCGGGCAGATGCTGGGTCCCCAGGACATTACTTCCTGCTCTCTCTTTCTAGGCAGCAGCATCAGAACTCCCCATCTCCCCAAGGATTGGGCTCTCTTTCCACCTTTTCCCCTTGTGTGTATGAAGGCAGGAAAAAGTGGTGTCTTGGAACCATCCCTGCTTAAATTCCCTGGAGTTAATTATAGGCCTGTTGTGATCTTAGTTGTAATGAAAGCGTGCTTTGTGTTTGGATTCAGTCAAAAGCTGTATTTGGATCACGTTGTTATTGGGGTAGTTCAAACTCTGTGCCAGTTCATTCCTTGGCCACTCAGGAAGTCTGAAAACACCTAGTGCCAAACGACTAGCAGCTTTTGAGAATGAGACCCTTACTCTTTATAAATAAGCAATAAGGGGTCACATAAATGTTTTCTTCAGTTTTTATTCACAAATCTCAAAGAATTTGGAGGCATGATAGATCGTTATATGTCCTTCAGAAAGAAATCTTGCTTGAAAATGTTGAAAGGACTAAATTTTTGTTAACATCACAAGGAACTGAGTAAGATGGATCACAAATAATAAAGTTAGTGATAAGACTAGATGGCCATCTGTCGGCAGTGCTGAT
>NW_015218866.1:0-1268 GCF_001447785.1 Gekko japonicus | reverse complement strand
TCCTGCCCAAAAATAGCCCTGTGAAATAGCCCTGGTGGTTTTCAGGGAGATGAATTAAAACTAGTCATGTTAGGAAAAAGTTGTCGTTTTGTTAGAACATTAACTGGTAGGTGGTCCTCAACTTGAATAATGGTTGACTTTTACATGATTGTTGAAATATTATTTTATTGATTCAAAATGTATACCCCATATCTGTATAAACATAAAATGGATTACAGTTTTTTTTTAAAGGACAGGTTTTAGTACAACGTTTGGTTTGTTACGAACTTGTATTGAAAGGTAAGACACTCTTACTATGCTGTGTTTAATGTTAACCTTTTAAAATGTGTATGCTTGCTAGCTGATGGCTATTTCATTTGAACAGGAAACTCTGCAGATCGATGAAGATGACCGACCAGAACTGGTGTGGTGGAAATGTAAGAAGTGGGCTTTGCGGATCGTCACGCGCCTTTTCGAAAGGTAATATGCCGAGAACGAGACACAGAGTTTCTAAGCTCTGTTTTGTCTCCCTGTATACCTGTTCATATGTCTAACCCAAGAAGATTGTCCTTTCAGTTTCTCTCTCCCTTTCCTCACTTCCAACATCTGGGTTAAGAAACCCCCATAAGGGTGTTCCCTTCCTAATCTGAGAACAAAATGATGAGAAAAGACCAAGGAAAGAGAGACGGGGGAAGGAAAAAAGGAGGGGGAAGAAACGGTGGCCAACTGTGTGTGTGTTCGTTGTCAGGCTTCTGTTTATATATTCTGAGGGAAGTGACCCTGTTTTGCATCTTCCCTTACTTGTTTGTGTCTCTGCCTGAGACGGGGGTTGCCAGCCCCTCTTGACTTATGTCCCATCAGCCCTGTATGGGGCTCTGTCAGGCATCCAGTAAGCCTTTTGGTTCTGCTGCCCTCCTGAGACTGTGGCAGACTCCAAGTCGGGCGATCGACAATACATAGCGGTGTTCAGCTTAGCAGGTCCCAAGAACAGCAGTCTTCTTTCAGCTATGAATCGGGCACAGAGAACTGTTCTCACCATTAATGGAGGCGTGCCTCCCTGTTTTCATCCCTGCTGGTGTGTTTCTTGGGCTCCCTTCCCCTTAGTCGATGACCCTGCATCTGGCCACATCGGCATTGCTGACAATCCTTTCCACTTGCAGTAATAAAGTGGGCGTGGTGCCTTGGTACCGAGCATTTAACTAGCATTGTTTTAATCCCGGCAACAGCCCTGTATGAAAGGCCAGTAGTATTGCGGGGGGCGGGGGCGGAGATTGAAAGGGCATGTTCCT
>NW_015218865.1:0-1268 GCF_001447785.1 Gekko japonicus | reverse complement strand
TATAACCTTCCCAACCTATACAAACAGAGAACATAAGAGCTAAAAGGGCACTGCCAACTAGGAACTTTCACGTAATTAAGATTTTTCAATATAGAATATTAGCCATGAGCTAGCCTATACATTTATAGAATTATATTTTTCTATTATTTTGGAAGGCACTCTTTCTTCTATTGTGAAATTTTTAAAAATGAGAACAAGCCTTCCACGTCTAAATTTACAGATTCTACTCTGTAGTCTGTCCAGCACTCCAGTGGAGAAGCAGAGAGATGTGGCCGAACACGAGGCATAGATTCTTCCCCCTGCAACCAGCAACTTACTTTAAAGGCACTGGCTATATACCCCAGAATTTCTAGACAAATGGAATTGCAATGTACATGTTATTTAGTATAAAGAGCTTAAACAATTTTACCCTTTGTTTTCTTGAGGTTTCTTGCCAGCAGTCGTACAATCATATACAAAAAGATCATCTTGACTAGAAAGTAAAGATATATACAACATCAGTATTTCTCAGTGGGACAAGTATTCAATAGTGCTATGTTATTTAAATATTTTATCTCCATACCTTTTGAGCACCAAAGCTACAAAATTAATTGTAAGCAGCTGTTTTGTATATCTTCACAAAGGAAACATATTAACATGGAAAACAGTAGGGTGTAGCTTGAAAGGTGAAAATATTATGCGTATGTTTTTAAAGCTTTTTTTAATTAGAAGAACAGAGCTCACCGGATCAAAGGAAATAGTACATTTTAACCAGATACAGCCATGTCGTTACTGAACACCAGACCTAACTATACTATATCCAGTTCAAATAAAACTCCATGTGCCCAGCAATCCTCCCAAGCATAGAACTCAGTAAGGAATGGCTAATCCCAAATCCTTGGGCAGACTTGGGAAAGACACAAAAATAACATAATGGATAATTGGATCCTATGGGTCAACTGCAGAAGGGTTTGTTGTTTTTTTAAAAAGATACATTCTTGTTTTAATTATACCATCCAGTTTTAAATAGCCGGATAATACTCTCAAGTTACCATAAGCCAGAAGTAATACAAATGCTTTATATGTAATGAAGGCCAAAGTTCTACTGCACCATCACCAACTTAAAGAGAAATCCAAAAGCGGTCATGGGAAATCATCTACTTAATACTTCTGAAGCGTGGGCCACAGAGTCCTGTTGGCAGTACAGCTCTATAAAGATTATTTCACTTACAAAAAGGCAGGGCCTTCATATGCTGATATCCAAGATTCAGGTACAGAACAGAACAGAA
>NW_015218864.1:0-1269 GCF_001447785.1 Gekko japonicus | reverse complement strand
CAGGAGCCCCTTAAAGACCAGCAGATCCCAGCATATAAAGCTTTTGTGCGCCAAGCTCCCTTCATCAGATTAAAAAAAAAATTATCTCAGGTCATTTGGCATTTTTTTAAAAAAACCAGAAATGCTAACTTTTGTCTATACGGTTTCAGTAACATGGTCCGCTGCTCATTCATTCCAGGTGTTTTCCTGGGAAACGTCTTCCCACCTTTGGAGACAATTGTGGTTAAGAGCCATTGATTTCTTTCAGAGTTTATGTTTTCACTTGTAGCTGCTTCAGAATGGCCCTTGGGTTAAGTAAACAAACAAAATGAAATTTTAAGGGGCTGTCAGTTCAAGATAACATCTCAAATAAAAGATGCCCTTGGAGAGCAAGAGAAACGAATGCCAACTGCCTGGTGGTGTCTAAGAACGGCATCTTGGATCTTCCCTGCACTCGTTTTTTTGCTTCTTACCACTCATGTTCTACTCAACACACAGCCATCCCAAATTGTCCTCCTATGAAGCATCGCCTTCTCCATACGCCTGAATTTTCCTTTGTGGAGATCAATAGATGGCAAATGGAGTAGATTACCCATTTCGTGCCCGAGGGGACATTTTCCCTTTGCCAAAGTGCTGTCACCAGTGTTATTAGCAATGGCGGGTGACGAAATCCAAGAGGGTGGGGAGGGCTGTTAATCCTCTTGCCGATGACAGCGCCTGGCCTTCCCTCTCCTGCAGCTTGGCTTCAGTGCATCACCTGGCACCTGCTGCAACTGACACGAAGCTCTGCTGAGGATGAGAAGGTGCTGCAGTTCAAGAGGACACCATACTACAACCGAGGGCATTGGGATCACAGCCCGAACACGACACGAAACCACCCAGGCACACGGCAACGGACTCAGACTGCTGGCACCCAGTGATGACAAATCCCCGGGAAGGATGGGGAGAGACAGCAGGCTGGCTTCTGCTTCTCGCTGAGAAGCCAGCACACCCGCTAGCCCGAACCCTCCGTGGCTCATTTGCTGGGCTGGAATCTACAGGATGTCCGGGCTCTGGGAGAGGGAGGTCTGGAGAATGGCCAGTTGGAGAAGGGAAGCATGGCGGCCACATCAGCCCCTCTGGCCCAGCCCCACAGGTGGGCTTCAGACACTGCAAAGAACAGAGTGCGGAACGGAAGAAGGCGAATGGCCACCACGACCTTTATCTGCAGCCATAACGGCAGATAACAAATTGTTGGGGATAGCCTGTTGACTGGTCATCAAGCTCAATACAAAAAGTAAACGACAGGAT
>NW_015218863.1:0-1269 GCF_001447785.1 Gekko japonicus | reverse complement strand
GTAAAAGAAGGTAAACACAACCTGATGCAGCAAACTAGGAGACAAAACAACCCAATAATGAAACAATTCCTTTTGGAGTTAATAACAATAACAAAAATAAATGAAACAAATTCCCATACACAAGTCTAGGTCCCACCAGGTATAAAGTAGTCCTTTGATGCCCAGGTATCAAGATTTCCTAATCAGCATTATCTTTGATTTACATGGAGCCCTACGTCTGTTAAGAGCTAAGATCCACCTTATATTATCGCAACAGGCATAGATGATTCTTAATCATTGAGGAGCACCTTATCTAGACTGGGGGATTGTGTAAAAAAACACCCACAGACTGTGCATCTCAGCAACAGGCTTGATCTTAAAAATGTGGTCTATTTTAATTGTAACCCATGTTGGAAGTCAATCTGGCTAAAAAGTGTGGTATGAGCACAATACAGAAATACATTGAGTCAAGAAATTTCAGCAATATTTTTAGCGGCACTGACTCCAAGGTAAGCAGTAGGCCACAAGAGATTCTTAAAAAGAGAGAGAGAGAGAGAATGTGCAAATGGTGCCAAAGATCTCAGCAGAAAGCAGTCAGTCTGAAAGCTACCAAATGTCTTAAAATCATTATATGCAACCCAAAGAACCTGCAATAAAAATGCATGGGTATGTTGCAACATTAAGCATAACGTTCTTTAACTACTAAAATTAATGAATGGAAAATAAATACATAAATGCTTATTTAAAAGCAGGTAGATGGTTCAATTATTTTTGAGTACAGATAAGACAAAAATTTAGTAAGTCAATTATTTGGTGTATGTGAGCGGGAATCGTTTTGATTAATATAAAGACAGAAGATCATAAGAGGAGCTACCAAGCTGTAACTTGCCTGCAAACGGAGCATTGCCTCTGTGGCTGGAGAGCAGTAAACATCACAATCACTGAATAGTTGCGGGGTGGGGCCTTCACAAACCTTCTGAATTTGTCTCCATTCATGCGGATGACTGAGCGCCTTGAACTCCATTCCATAAGTTGTTCCACTTTCTCAGCTAAAAGATTCTGTAATGAAGCACAGGGAAGAAGGTTGGTATTGCAGTTAGAAGAGGGCAATGATGAACCAAGACAATTTAAGAAGCAGCCTTTGGGCTAATAGAAACTTCTATTGTCCTGTTGCAGTTACTGGCTAAGAAAAATGCTACAGTCTTCTTCCCACTCAACCTTACCCAGTATCCTCTGTAATGAAAAAGCTGTGGTTGATCTACATTAGGGTTGCCAGGTCCCATCTTCTCC
>NW_015218862.1:0-1269 GCF_001447785.1 Gekko japonicus | reverse complement strand
GAAAGTCATGGATAAGTAATCTGTGGCAGATAGGGTTGGCAGGAGATGGCCCATCATACTTGCAGGTGGACACATAGGGATGAGGGAGAGTGAATCCTTAGTAGTGTTATGAAAACCTTTCGTCCCACTGGTAGTATGTCTACCGTTGATTGAAAACCACTGCGCTGAGGAACAAGGCATTCACTTAAGGGCAGAACATGTATTTTCACTTGCTGTATGCTTTTTTGCAGCCTGACCAATGGAGCATGGCCTGAGTTGGCGAGCTGATGACCATCTTGGGCCTGCTGTCAGGGATGAACTGTGCTTTATATACCGTGGCTTGACCAAACGTGTTAGTTGTGACTTCTAAGTGCAAATGGCTGGCACCAAACTAGGATTTCCAACGAGAGTTTGTAGTGGATTTGTCAACCTCACTGGGTCGGAGTTGTTCATTGTGATGTCTAATGCAGGATCCACGCATCTCTGTTGCCCTGTGGTTGTATCACAGCAGTCATTTGAAACTGGATCAGCACCCCCAGTTGAGAATCAAACTGAGGGAAAACGTTGTGAAACTTGGAGGTTAGAGCAGTTGTCCGTCCAAAGTGTTTTTCATTGCCCTCTGAGGGAAGTCCTTACTGCTCCTGTAGTTTGAGAAAGGTCATTTGCTGTTTGAGGGAAAGGGTTCCTGTCAGGAGGAACCATTATTGTAAAATCTTGACCTTTTCATCGCTTGAGGTCACTGGCAAGAGTGGCCGTCTTCAGTGTAATGATACTTCTGATGCTGAGGTCACAATGAATGTCTGAGGCCCAAAATAACTTGACATTGGAGCCGAGCTTCGCCTGCAGCCATACTCCATAATGGGGAGGTTGTTTGTGTTACACGAATGAGAACTGCAGAGGACTGTGGTATATCCAGGCTTCTTCCTAGGTAGCTAGGCCCTACTGTTGTTCCTGTAGAAAGGATCACCTGCAGCAGAAATGTACGCTTCCCCAAAAGGCAACCTTTATTGTTTACTCCATGATGCTAAACTCCTCAGAATCTCAATGTTCAGTTTATCAGTAGTGGCAGCCTGCACTCCTGGAAGGTTCAAACAAACTGACAGGGTGGTGAATCGCTCTTTTCTGCTTTTAACCACAGGCTGGAAGTCATTCACATGTTCTGAAAATGAACTCGTCTCCCTTTGCTTGCTTTCCAACAACAGGCAGTTTCATAAGCTTCTCCCCTGTTTCTCTTCAGTCAATGCGTTCTCCTCAATTCATGGCTGTCTAGGGTTGCCAGCCTCCAGGTAG
>NW_015218861.1:0-1405 GCF_001447785.1 Gekko japonicus | reverse complement strand
AAGGGAACCTTTACCTTTACTTTTAGAATCAGTTTGTGCGGCAAAATATATTATAGGTTTCCAAACAATCGAATGTGGGAAATTCCTAAAATATTCAACAAGACTGCTTTATTCCTGTACAAAACAACACAGAAACATTGCTTCCTGCATAGTATATACCTTCTAAATAAACTCAGTTTACTATGAAGTGTCAGGAGTTCAAGAATGCTTAAGACTGCAATGAAATTAGTCTGGCTGGAAGTGCCCACAGATGTCCAGAAGATGCTGCACAATGCACAAACCCTTTCCATCTTTGCAATGATTGTACTGCTATTAATTATTGTTGTTCTTATGATTCAATTAACGTAGGGCTCATTTCAGCCAAAGTGAAGCGTAATGTCCTGTTGACCTCAGTGGGAGAGGTGTATGCATGCGCTTAATGCCTCTACTGAAATCGCTGAACTTCAATGTGCTTATCTTCACCTAGTCATAAACTTATTAATTCATATGATGCCATTCATGTTCATGACACCTTACAGAGTAATCAGAAGTATATAAAAAGGTTCCGCTCCCAAGAAGCTTATAACAGAAATTTGGCACAGTAAGCACTGCAGCAAGGGGGGGGGGGACAGAAAAGTTTGTGTCTAACAGTGCCATCCTTCTAAGCCTATTGGCTTCAATTATGTTTAGGATGCACTGCAAAGAAGCTGTTGCCACAGTTGTGCCTCTCAAGCCTGGAGGCTCTTCCAGTAAAGGAGACGGCAATGCCAGCACTAGAGGAACAGTACTTGATGAATTCAGGCACTTTGCCACATATTCTGGTGTGGAGTCAATGGTGCTTCACTCTACGTAAAAAGGAAAAGGTAAAGGTTCCCTTGCTCGAAAGCCAGTCGAGTCCGACTCTAGGGTTGTGGTGCTCATCGCCGTTTCAAAGCCAAAGAGCCAGCACTGTCCGAAGACATTTCCATAGTCATGTGGCCGGCATGACTAAACACCAAGGTGCACGGAATGCTGTTACCTTCCCACCAAAGTGGTACCTATTTATCTACTTGCAATTTCTTGCTTTCAAACTGCTAGTTTGGCAGGAGCTGGAACTAGAGATGGGAGCTCACACCGTCATGCGGCAACTCGGGTCTCAAACTGCTGAACTACCGACCTTCCACAGCCTGCAGTTCAGCGTTTTAACCACTTGAGCCACCGCAGCTCCTCTCGACGAACTCTGGAGAGAAAGCTTTGATGCCCAGGATCAGACTGTCCATTTGGTGTCATTTAAAGGGTTTCAAAAGACTTATCCCCAAATATGCACTTTCATCCCTTTAACTTTAAATTCCTCAAATATTCTGAAAAAGTTAGTTGGTAAAGAACAAACTTGCTACTTTGCTTGAAAAGTGGACAATTTCTATTAGTTCAGCGATGGGAGCAGTGC
>NW_015218860.1:0-1269 GCF_001447785.1 Gekko japonicus | reverse complement strand
AATGAAGGCTCCATATAACACAGGGAAATAATTCCAGTTATCACCTTACATTAAGTGGTGGAACAGCAAAGAAATAACCAGTGTCTAAGGATAGAGATACACAAAGTTAACTATAACACAATATGAAGGGAGGAATTCTGAAACAGACCTTTACAGTGTTTTGAGAGAAGTTCCTGGACTGGTGCATCACTGTGGAAAGACCTTGGTGCAACCAGCAGAACTTACTTGAGAATGCAACTACTAAGGAAGCAGTCGGCATTTTGCTAGGTAACACAAACTATACAAATACCATAAGGGGTGATGGATTTAGGGGTGCAAGTTCTCTAGCTCCCAGTAATGGGATAGGAGAAGTTAGAAGATAAGGGTTTCCCTTCATTGGGTATGCCCCTACTCTGCAGCAAACAGACACTAAACTGCCGGATTGCTGAGTTCTGCCACAACATACTATGTCATATGCTGGAGGACATGTGCTGCAGGACGTGTAAGAGACAACAGCCATAAGCATTAATTCTAATTTTTCTGTGCACTTCTTTGTGTCATATCGCTCCCCATACCACAGTCAACAAACAATGCTGTCTATGCGCCACCCAGGATCTTTGAAGCCAGTTGCTGGTAACTGCATTTACTGGCAGGTGGGGTCGAGTGACATCCCTCTGGAGTGAGTGTGCTAAGAGATCCCCTTGTGAAGGTGTAAAAATAGGGGGCTGAAGGGCACAGCTTATTGCAACGGGGGCAACCTCAGGGTCTTTCCCCATTACCTTGGGGTAAGTATGCAGCGGGTAGGTACTCTGGCAGGTCCGCTGGCACGGAGCAGTACTTCCCAGCGCCGGCTCAAAACCCTCGGAAAGCGAGGCAGGAACAGGCTCGTCAGCAGCCCAAGCGCCCTCGCAACCAAAGGAGAGCAAAAGGAAAAAAGAGCTTAGCCCCAAACGGCCCCGCCGCGTCACCGCCATCTTGTTGTCAATCCAACTAGACGCGTACACAGTCGTTTGTTGTTGTGTTCCTTTTTTTCCCCACTTCCTGTTTCCGGGACCCCTGGCAGGAGGCTACAGATGTATCACGAGAGTTCGGGCCGTTGTACGCCGCGAGACCTGACGGGAAATGTAGTTTTTTTCGCCGAAGGGCGATGCAGTCGCGGAAATGAATGTGGAAAGACGATACGCTTTTCGAGGTAAGGGTGCTCTAACCTTAATGTGCCTGCTAAATTAGTCCTTCCCTGCCCCATTCGGAGTAAGAAGGTATCCTCTGTCCATCCATTTCAGGCAACAG
>NW_015218859.1:0-1270 GCF_001447785.1 Gekko japonicus | reverse complement strand
AAATTCTACTGTAGATTTTAACACTGGAAACCACAACAGGCACTACAGTGTATTTTCATACTGTGCTGAGCAGAAGGATCATCAATTTGGTAACGTGATGCACGGAAAAAATATTACGTAACCCTAAGCATGTATACACAGTCCCCACAAGATAATGGGCAAGCTGGCACAAATATCTAACCAGTCTGTTCAGTTATTAAAGGAATGGGGGCTTGCTCAAGAGGAAGCCAACCTACCTTACTTGCTAGAGTGAAAGTGCAGGAATTATAAGACTGGGCCTCCTGATTTCAATGAAAGCTACCAATATTGGTGAAGAACATCTACCATCAGATGTGACCAAACTTCACTGCCTGGACCTAATCCCTTCTCCTCGTGCCATGTTCTTTCCCTCTGTCAGCCCAGGACCATCAAAAAGCTGATCACCCTTAACTAGTAGATGTTCACTTAATTCAGCTCAGTTTGGGCTTGACTGCACCCCAGACTCTTCAGGCAAGTCACAGCTTTTTGGTCAGAATGAAGATTTATGTAAACCTCTAGAAATTTGGTTATTCTGTGAAATCAGTAAGATTTATGGTTGTGTTCCCACATACTAGGTCAAAGCCATTTTATTATATGCTTCCTGTACACATAATCAGTTATGGAGAGAGTGACAGTGTTCTTGCTAATCAATTTAGCTATTAAAGTACTTTCGGAAGATCTTCAAATTTTAAATCCTGCTAGCAATTTCCATGGACGGGGGGAGGCAGGGAAGTCATGCCCTGTGGCTGGAAACCTGTTCCATCCACAGAAATCAACCCTGAGATCCAAGCTCATGTTGTGTTTATTTACTTCATGTCCATTATACTGGATGGAGTCAATTCATAATTTGAAACGCATAAGATTTAAGATCTAAGCGATAGCATTGCTCTTTTGCTTGGTTTTCAAAGAATGAGAGAGATGCTATGATTACATGTCACACTTCCTTTACCCATTTCTACAACATTACCCTTTCCACAGCTCTCTTTAAAGATCAAAGGCTGGATTTTATGAATCCATTCCTCCCTTGCAAGAAGGCTGGCTCTGTCAGAAGAGATTTGACTGGAATAAGAGGCAGGAAAGGCAATTTCACCCACTTTTCCTTCACCACTGCATCTGTCCATGTTCCCACAAGCACCATGTTTTTGATTAACAAGCTATATTAAAGTGCAGAACTGTGTACCTTGCAAGCCAAAGCCAAAACGTCCTCTATTCTGTCTTCTGGCTTAAGAGTGAACATTAGGCCTTGACCATC
>NW_015218858.1:0-1270 GCF_001447785.1 Gekko japonicus | reverse complement strand
AATGCAGGCAATAGTCCTCCACTGCATCTTGCCATTGGTAATCAGGGATACACTGCCTTTGAACCTGGAGGTTCTATGGAGTTTTCATGGCTGTTGAGAGGCCTGTCCTGTTGGCCATCGCCATTTACAGCTTGTAAGCTTCTCTGCGAGCCTTATTGTGGACTGGGTGGCGGTCAGTTTGTTCAAAGCCATCCTGAGTCATCGGCCCTCTTGCCTATTTCCTTTTGCTCATTTCCGAGTGGGGAAGCTGGAAGACGTCATGGGGACCTTGAGGGCTCCTCATCAGCCTGCCAGCCAGGCTAGCTGCTCATCTCCTCCACTGGACCAACACAAGGGAGATGTTTGCTGTCATTTTGATGTAAATTAGATATTTTGGGGACTGGATTAATGTTGACATTAACTTTCTTAACGGGCTTATTCACATGCAAAGCACTGGAAAATATTCAAGTCTAGCATTTTGTTTTCTCCCAAGACGAAGGGAAACAACATCTGTTGGTTTTTAAATCCTTTTCTTGACACCTCCCAGAGGGAAGAGGTGGGAAGGACACAGAGAGCAGGCTCTTGATGGGGCCCCTTAGGAGAAGGCATGGACAGGGGAGGCATCACCCTCTTTGGCGGGGAGAAAGTGAGGCATCTGCTCCTGATAGTGGAGGAAATCCAGGCCTCCTCCAGGTACGTGGCTGGCCAAAGGGAGCATTCACATTTCATCAGGCAAGGAACCGGACAGCTGCCTTAACCTTGGCTAAGAGGCAGAGCTGGGAAAAGCCAGGCTCAGATCTCACTGCGACTCTTTGGGCAAGCCATTCCTCACTTACCCTCATCTGTAATAGGGGGATAATAATACTGACCAAGCTTACAGAGTGGTTGGAAGAATTATTGGAACAAGTCCCATGAAACATTTGAAAGTACCATATGAAGTTTTATCACCACATGCATCCTTCCCCACCCCCTAGCTCGATACACATTTTGCATTTCCCCCCTTTGTGACAACAAGCAAGGAAAAACAAATCTTTGGAGGGTGTCTACCTGCGTTTCTGCCTGCACCTTCCCCAATGACCATTTCAAATGGATGGAGGATGTCATCGAGGCAATTCAAGTGCAGAGAGGAGGTCAGCACAACAGCTGCTGCTCAGATCATTCACTTGCCAACAGGGCCATATAGTGTATGTGTTGTATGTGTGCCTATTAGGGTGTATTGCTCCAGAAGCTCTCTCAACCAGGGAATGTGTATGTGTAAAGTGCCATCTACTTATGGTGACCCCAGCAAGGG
>NW_015218857.1:0-1270 GCF_001447785.1 Gekko japonicus | reverse complement strand
CCCCCGAAATGACCTCTGCTCCCAGATCATAGTGCAGCACTCTAGCCACTACACCACACCTGCTAACATAATAATAACAACAGCAAAACAGATGTTTCCATACACATTCAAGGTGGAATGAGCTTATCTGGTTACTTTAACAAGCAATTCTTTAGGAGTAATGGTTGTGAAAATATTGATGCTGAAAATCTTTTCTAAAAGTTGATTTTTTGTAAGTTTCTGTGCACTATATATAATTTGATAGAAAAATAATTACTTGGTCCAATAAAATATAAACAATCACTGTTTCTTTGTATTTAATTATTTGAGACCACCATGGCCTCAAATGCTGTAAGTGTTCTTATTAGACAAAAACCACACTACTTTCAAGAACCACTCAGTCAAATCAGCCAAAGTGTCCGCTTTATAGTTCATCCTGTGCCAAGGACCCACAACCCATATTCAATTAGTCTTTCACTAGATAACTTCGAGTCCCTCACCACACTTTCAGCCATGGGACAGGAGACTGGAGACTAGTAGAGGCTGCTTTCCTTTACCATGCAAATGGATCCAGTTCACATTACAATATTTCACATGAACAGCCAACTACGTGGAGGCCCAAGAAACCATGGGAAGATAATGGGAACCATGCCTATGAGCATTACTTGCTTGGTGAAAGGGAACCATGTGTACTTCTCATCCTCCACAGCATTACTGTACTCCCCCCCCCTGAATGAGGGCAAGTATCCTTACAGATTAATGCAATTCTGTTCCCATTTCTTGGAATCCCATATCTGGGTTGACACAGTTCTGTGTATGAGACCCAAAACCTCTTTGTGATGATTCATTCTACCAGCCAAGTTTCATTAAAACAAATAAGCTCAATGCTTTTACATAATAAGAAATGGTTGTTTTATTTCCCACCAGATTCAACTGCACCATCGTATCAGAAGTCTCATTCCTTCAACCCCTGAAACTTCTGTGAGAGGGGATAAAATGGAGGGAAATGTTTAACTTGCCATCATCCTCTTGCTGCCAATAAATTTTTATCTAATCTATCTCATGCCTTACAGTGTTCATTATGACCTCCTAATTCTCATCTTATCCCAACCCCTGGACCACAGTGGTCAGATTCTGCCCTTAAGGATGTATTAGCCTGAATAGATGAATATCAGCCTGTGAAACAGGACCAGGGCCGGTGCTTTCATAAAGCAGGGTTAAGCAGCTGCCTAAGGGCGCCACTTAGGGTGGGCACCCCGCTGGCCTGCCACCCTGCCCCTGCTCCGACGCC
>NW_015218856.1:0-1272 GCF_001447785.1 Gekko japonicus | reverse complement strand
GGTAAAAAATATGCATGCCCACAAGCTTTTCTCCCCCCCTTTTGATGAGTATTTGTGCGTGTGTGCCTGGAAATCATGGCTGACTTCTGGCGACCCCTAGTGGGGCTTGGACATTTCAGAGAGGTGGCTTACTATCGCCTGCCTCTGCGTCCCAGCCCTGGTATTCCTTGGAGATCTCCCTTCCAAGTACTTGCCAGGGTCAGCCCTGCTTCGCTTCCAAGATCTGATGAGATCGGGCTTTCCTGGGCCATCCAGGTGAGGGCTACTTTTAAAAAAAACACCCTTTCATCCCCTTTCTGTAGCATCCCAGAGTAGGGGGAAAAAACTTGTGTTAGCACAGATTAAGAAGTACTGTTCCATCCTGAAGAAGTTACTGGTGGGGATTAAGCGAGATGCTTTGGATTTTATAAAATGAACATAAATCAGGTATTATTTTAAAAATGAGAGAAACCCTGAAAGAAGGCTTCCCTCCTCAAAACTTCAACTCCCAGCGTCGCTACTTACTCCCCTTTGCTGCAAGTCACTTTGGGATTTGCCTTATCAGGAAAGAGGAATCTCTTGAAGTAAATAGACGGGAGGCTTGATCACAGACAGTACAATGCTATCTTCTTTTCTGAGCACATCCACAGTAACTGCCCGTATTCGCCCAGCACATAGCCTTGGTGATGCTCTCCAGAATGATCAGTCTTCTCTGTTGCTCTCTAAAAAGCACGTTACTCATTAACCCGAACACACCAAGGCAATTAGCAAAAATACCCGCCTTTTGATGGGAAACAAATATACCTTTTTAATGGGGAGAATCTGATGTGAGATTTATCTGATTTCTGCTGTAGTGCGAGTCATTTATTTTTTTATATATTTAATCAGCTTCAGGCACAGTAGGGGAGAAGAAAGGGGCCGGCGTAGCAGCTTCCTTGTTGAAGGAAGGGGTGAACCTAACAAGGGCCTGCCTTCAAAGAGATTTCAGTCCGGAGGGATTCTCTTCCTGGGGGGTTTTGCACCGGAGGCCCTTTTGAAGATTTTCTGGATTTTTGCCTTAACAGGTGGTCTTCATTCTTACTGGTTTCTCCACTGAGCCAAAGCTATATAACTCTCCAGGAAGCCTGCTTGCTTCGATTCATGGAGGGGATGAAACTGCAGGGATGGCTACTTTTTAGATCATGATTTTGCAGGGGATCAGAACGGCCGCTGCTTCTCCCCTCCCCACCCAATAAACCGGCACAGAATAAATGTTTTATCTCTTTTTGTGGCTGAAAGCTTTGGGGAGGTGTC
>NW_015218855.1:0-1270 GCF_001447785.1 Gekko japonicus | reverse complement strand
ACCTCACAGGGTTGTTTTGACAATGACAGGGAGGAGAGGACAACCAGGTACACTGCCCCAAGGGGAGACCTGGATTCAGATTCCCATTCAGCCTTGAGGCCAGCCATCTCACAGGGTTGTTGTGGTGATGATAAATTGGATATGAACAAAAACAATGAGTTACAGACTGGGAAATCCTTCAGACCAACCTCACCCATGCCTCAAAATCATTGTGGCATTTGGCAAAACATTCTCTCTTTCAGCCTCAGCCCTCGGCTGGGAAGAATAATCCTGACCTACATTACAAGGTGGTTGTAACTGGCTCATGATTTTGTTTTGTTCTTTAAATGAGGGCTTCAGCCAGGACAGTTAGCAGAAAGAGGGCAACCTGCATGTTTTTAAACCTGGGGCCAATGGTCTGTCCAGCTTAGTATAGTCTACTCTGATTGGCTTTGCAGGGTTTCAGGCAGAGAAAGGCCTTTCACACTCAACACCTGAGATCCTTTAACTGGAGACACTGGGAATCAAACCAGCCCCTTTCTATACAGAAATCATGTGCCCCCTTGCACCTCCTTTCCTTAAAAAAAGGGCTGCCTCCCCATAGCCCGCACAATCACTTCTGATGCCCCCTGTGCAGAAAGAACAAACTGCACCAACCTTACCCAAAAGGAAGTTCCGGCATCCTGATTCAAATCTGCTTCCCAAAATCTGCTTCCCACTCCTTTGATCTCCCTAATCCATTTGAAGGCTCAAAACCTTCAAAGCAGCAGCAACTGTGAGCAGTTAACCATGGGAAAGCATCAAAGTCAATATAAATTAACTGAGAAGGTAACAATATTGATGTGTATAACAAAACCCCGGTAGGTGCTGCTGGAGGAGTGTGTGTGTGTTGATTTTTCAAGGCAAGAGGCCCAAATTAGAGTCTGAGAATAATCTTCATTGATTCCATTCTCTCACTTTGCTCTGTTTCGGGAGTATTAATAGCCTGGCTGATTGATGACACGGGCTTCCCCCTCTCTCTTCTCCCCTGGCCCATGAAACCCACTGGGTGAGGATTCTTTGCAGAGAGCGTAGCGGGCAGAAGATCCAAAGGGAAACATGGGAAACGGGAGCCACGTGTGACACAGCTGCCCGGCAGCCACAGGGGATCCTGCCTTTGCATGGAATCAGGTTTTCCTGGATTCACGAAAACTCCTTGAATCAAAACAAGAGCTAAACAGGTGTGGAATTCTGTAGCTCCTGACCCATAAACCAACCAGGGCTGTGATTTATTTAAGATGTTTCTATCCCA
>NW_015218854.1:0-1270 GCF_001447785.1 Gekko japonicus | reverse complement strand
CCCCCCCCTTCAAATGTTCTTTGAAGTCCTCCCTCATTTCCTATTTAAACGTTCTATGGAGTCATCCCTTCATTGTTTCATCCTACCATTGGGGTTTCCCTATCTATCATCATACACTCTTATAACATGAGAAATGAATGTTACGTAGGTCATTCACTCCACCAGCCACTTAATGGGGCTAGCTTTATTCCGATTTTTATTTTACTTTTTTAACATGTCTGTTTTTATTATCCTTTTAAACCGATATATACTGAAATATATTTGGAAATAGCTTTGTAGCCCTGCTAATAGGAGTACCTGGTTTTGCAAGTACATCAATAGAGGCACAGTCAGAAACTTTAGGCAAGGATATCTCATTAAAAACCAGAGTATTCGTATAACACCTGCCAAAGCTAAAAAATCAGAAACTGGAAACTTGGCAAAGAGTTCCTGGCTTGTCCCTAGAAAAGGGGAAACTAAAGAACCAGGAGAGAAATGTGTGTTTAAAATTATGGTGTCTCAGGAAAACACAAAACTTGAACTGTAAAAAAAAAGTATGTTAATCTAAACTGTACTTTTGACACATTTTTCTTACACTTATTGAATGTTGACTGAAAGGGCTTATCTTAAAAGTCAGCAGGGTAGATGGAATGCAGTTTTACAAAACCTGGCTATCTTTCAGCAAGAGTGGGTGGATTTTCAGCACAGAAAATGTTTATGTATTATAAAGTATTTGCCATGGTGACAAAGCTTGGTGAAACATCCCATTAGCCACAGACGGGAAGCCCTTACAGATTGTTTTGATTATCCATGCCCACAGCTTAGTCTGGGTTTGTTTGTGTACATGTGTGTGTTTCTTTCTGTATCATATTTCCCAAAAAAAGTTTTATTCTCACAAAACCCAATTAAGCAGTTTATGAGTATTAATACACGTGCCTTTCATGCTATCCATGTCCCAGCATGGCGTGTGTTTTGCATTTGACGATGTACTGGAAGAATACGTTCAGAGAATTGGTGTGTATTCCAATTTTCCTTTATGCAGCACCATTATATATGTATATATAAATTAATTAAAACAAAGGCCTTGTTTGTTTCTAGCAGTGGAAGAATGGGATTTATAGCTTTTCCTAGCTAAGGATTATTATCTATGCATTTTTTTGAATAAGAACTGCCCTACCACCAGATTCCATTGTTCTTAAAAATGTGTGTGTTTGTTCCTATACTGGATACAGGAGTAGTAGAAATTAAGATGGAAATCAAAGAGTAGTGGTTTAGGCTCTGACCTGAATAG
>NW_015218853.1:0-1270 GCF_001447785.1 Gekko japonicus | reverse complement strand
CCATGGCAGCCATTTTGTGGCTGTGCCCGGCACACCATGTCAGAATTCCAAAGGTGCATCCATGTTAAAAAAAGTTAGGGACCTCTGGATTAAAGGTATGAACTTCAAAGGCAGAAATCATGGCCTCCAGGCAAGCCTGAGTTCCCAGAACATTGTAATTGAAATCAGGGGAGATGAGTATTTATAGAAGGAAACGTCTCTCAGCAACATCCCATTTTAAGTACCAGGTGGAGTAATAAATGATGGCAAATGCTTGGCAATGGTAGTCACTGAGTATTTATTACAGTCTACAGAGGTAGCTTCTGCTAGAAAAGTACAGAAAATTATAGCTACTTCTCTCAGACAAATAGTTTTTACACAACTTTAACCATTATGCCTTCTCCAAAGGAATCGTGGAAATTGCAGTTGGTAAAGTGCTGAAAGACCCCTAGATCCTTTTCAGAGAACTACACTTTCCAGGGTTCCTAAGGGATGACTGTCAAACCTGTTTAAGTCTGTAGTGAGAAAATGCTGTTAAGGGTGATGCAGAGCACAGGCTTACACATGAAACATCAATGAGCAGCCAACCCCGTGTATTGCTGGCAAGCAACAGTAAAGTGAAATGAAAATGAAATGTTCTACTACCGTCTTCCACCTCTATCCATTCTTCCTCTTCTTAAGCAGGACAAGCAGGGAAAGCGAAAGGGAATAATTAAAGATTAGCCAGGGATCACAAAAAGCTGTGATGTCAAGAGACAGCATCTATAGAAAGGATGGCTTTCTTAGTGCACACTTCACATGGGTGTTCTCAGCCAGCTTTCCTGTGCTAAGCATTTATTAAGCCAGGCATTAGCAAAGCCACAGGATATTGAGTTCTGGAGTACCCAGAACTCTCCTAGATTCATATATACATAGAAATAAGTAATTATGCCCTCATTCACACACAAAGAGGAGTGAGCTGCATGCAAAAATGCCAGATACATTGTTTGGCTTCTGGTGAATTTATGTGAGTAGCAAAAATTTCATTCCAAACTGCTACTTCTATCTGACATATCAGCTATCATCTGAGTTGTACTGAGACTATTCACATACACATCCTAAAGTCAGATTGTGTACTTTTAGAACATGCTAAGGAGAACCTCCCCCACCCCTGTAATTTAAACCTCCGTTTCCCAAGGTCCACTATTGCTCTTTCTTATGAACCAGCCCAGTCATGGAGATCAAAAGACCTCCATCCCTACCTGTTATTAGAAAGACATGAAAAACAATTTTGGCCCCGGTCACACGTGCC
>NW_015218852.1:0-1270 GCF_001447785.1 Gekko japonicus | reverse complement strand
TGATCACATATAACAGATTTGCCCATCTGTTTCCTGCTGTAGCCGAGTGAGCTTCCTGAAATGTTGCCCTTGAGTGCCAGAAGACCCTCAGGAACAACATAAGTGGCAACATGGGGTCAGTGGACATCGCCAACCGCTTTGGTTGGATGCATGCCACCAAGTGCACGAAAATCCCATTGACATTAATGGACCATAAGAGCCCAGTTATGTGCTCAAGTATCATAGAATTCCATGAGATCCAGGGCCAATTCACATTTTTAGAGGCGGGACACGTTCCCTCACTAGCACAGGGGCTCCTTATTAGACACAAGGGAAATGTGAAACAGAGAAATGGGAGTCCAAACACACTGTAGGCACATGACAGGTGGTCACTTAGCCCATGGCAGCTTGCTCATGTGTGACCATGGCATGCTCTCTAGCATTTGGAGATTCCCATCTCCGTATCATGCTTGAGATAAAACATAGGCGTAAATGCATCCAACACACCTGTTCCCATAAAGTCTACAATGTGACTTCAGCCACACATGGCAGCGGATCCTCATAATCCAGAGAATGTTATGTGCATAAAAATACTATGTAAATCAATGGAACATAAATGAAGATAAAAATGCTTCAGACCCACTGAGGTCAGTGAGATTGATGCTCAGAGGTGACAGAAGCATTGGCACAATCCAGAGAGCATCAGGAACATATAAGCCCCATTGAAATACATCAAAGTGCTTAAGTCCTATTGAATCCAATGGGATTTCAGTGCACCCACACTCTATGGCTTTACACATATAAGTAACTTCAGGTATCAGAAGGGCACAAGGAACATCCAGAATATTCAAACAAATGAAGGTTTAGGTGAAGAGAATTAATACACATGATTAGAACAGCAAGGGCTGAATGGATAACCAAGGTTTCAGATTGTGGGGAACGTTTTGTAAACATACATATATATTCTGCAAAGGGCATCTGCTCTGGAGACAAGTTTTTGATTTTTGCTCTGCTTACAAAAATGTAGCATGTACCACTCATGTGTCTTTGTCCGGCATTAACCCAACCATCGGTTATGCCGAAGAATATCGTTTTTGCTATTTTCAAACCACCAAAGAAATTATCTGTACCGTTTAATAGTGTAAAGTCATGCAAAACTGTGCTCAAAACTAAGCTGCTTAGTTTTGGCAGCATGAACAAAACCGCATTTAATCAGCCGTATGAAATGGTGCGGAATGACTACCACTAATACCAGCATGCAGTGCAGCCATTGGTGTGTGTGTGTTTTTTG
>NW_015218851.1:0-1270 GCF_001447785.1 Gekko japonicus | reverse complement strand
CGGTACACGAGCCAAAATTCAGCACAAACCTGGCCTGTTTCAGAGCCCCCAAACTAATGTTTGGGGAAGACGCCTTCCCCAAACATTTACCAGCCTTTTATTTGGTTCAGCTGTTTGGGCCATTTAAACCTTACAACTGATTGGTGTGCTTTCACAATTGACCTGCTAGGTTTAAATTGTCAGTCTCGCTCCCCCCCCCCTGATTCCAAGGGGGGAGTGAAACGAACTGGTAAAATGGCTGGCAGCCATTTCACCTTAATAGCTCATGGGTGCACCTGCCCTGCTGTTAGGTTTAAATGGCTATGAGCCATTTCACTGGTTGGTTTCACTCCTCCCCCCCCTCCAAGCAGGGGGAAATGAAACAGACTGGTGAAATGGCTGCCAGCGATTTAACCCTTCCTGGGTGAGTCCCCCATGGCTAGGAGAAAGGGGGATCTGAACTGGTTAGTTCTGTTCAGGGCATTTTTTGGCTCAGTTCGGGGCCTGCCCTGAACCGCAGAACAGAATGTTTACATTCATGCCCATCCCTCATTATGAATACTGCTAGCTGCTTTGCTCTTTCTCTTGGTGGAAGAGCATGTATCGACTAGAACATATAGAAAACACTTTCTTTGTTTTAAATCCAAAACTGACCGGTACACATTTTCTTTCTTTTGCTCTCTGGGTTGCACCCAAAGTTATCCTGCATGTATGGAGAGCACATCCACTCATGCAAATATAACTGGAAAATCCATTTGTACTCCACTGCTTGTTAGACACCTTCAGTCAATTGAATTCCACTTGTTTCCCATAGATTAACTGAATGAAGTATTTAATAATTATTGGGGTGGAACCTGTGGGGGGGGGGGCAGACAAGCAGAGCTTTCTTTGTTCTTGCTACCAACCCAACAAGAGAACCACTGAATGAGAGCATGTATAGAAATTCACTATAACTATCCAGTTTCCCATAGGATACACTTCATCTAATCAATGTGACAGGAGGGGTATACTGGACCAAGGAGGAATGGTCAGGGACACAGTAGCACTGACCCCACAAGGGTTAAGATAGTAGCTAGGGTGTAGCTGGAGGCTCATCTGCTAGGGTACAGCTGGGAAACTGTGGGGACAATCGCCCTAACTGCGGAAGAATTCTTATTGGGTTGGAGGGGATGAGACAAGTGGAGAAGTTCTGAGCCCCTCTCCCAGCTGTTAGCCAAATTGCTTTATTTCTCAATAAAGAGTGGCGAAATATGAATATTAATTGGCAATAGGCTTTAATTGAGGGATCAAT
>NW_015218850.1:0-1271 GCF_001447785.1 Gekko japonicus | reverse complement strand
GCAAGGTGGCAGCCTCATAGCTAAGGGAATGCAGTTATCGCAACAGATAAGATACAAGCTGTCAGTCTTCTGGTGTCATGTCAGGTCAAATTGGTGTTACGTTTCCCTTGTGCTTTACACATACAGCAATAAGGAATCCACTTCCCATTGGGGCAGTCCCACAACAGAGGAGCGCACGGGTGAATAGTCTATCCATGGGGCGAGTCCAATTGTGTATCTTCCCTTGTGACTGGCTATTTATAGGATGGTGGTATTCACACCTTTACTCCAGTCGTATGAGACAGCACTACAGAAGTAATCCTTCATGCAGCTGCATGTGTGTGTAAAGGGTGTGATAGCAGGTTCACATTTGTGTATAGGAAGCAGACCACTGTGGCAGATAGGCTGAAAATGAAACGGTGACCTTCGTGCGGTTTTGATTGTTGGAAGTTCAATATGACATTTTCCTGGGAAGCAAAGCTGTTGCTGCAGTGGAGAGAGACCAAATGAGAGGCACGGAGGTCTAGCATTTCCTGGAACATCTCCATGGATTTGTTCTCAACCAGAGAAAGGCATGATACACATGAACTCCATTCTCATCCAACTCAAGCCGCCCTCAGGGCCACTCAGTTATGTGAGGAAGTCTGGGAGAATTTCAGTGACTCTCTTCCTTAACTGTTGTAGTCTTTCTTCTTTCTCCCTTTCCTCTTTCATCAACACTGGGAACTGCCGCCAGGCCCTGAATGCAATCAGTGTTATTCTCCTATATTGAAAGATGGAGGAGATAAATCCACATGCCAAAATTTAAAACATCCACAAATGGTATACAAACTTTTCCAGGACAGTACTGTTTTACCCCAAACCCCTATGGGTCAGAGAAGATGAAAGTATAACAGAATGATTGTATTGTAGTCAAGCTAAGGACTTTTAAATAACATCCCCCAAAAATGCTGTTGTGTGACTTCAAGAAATAGCACCACATCTGAGACAACAGTATGGCCAAAAATCCCCTGGGTTTTAATTCCCCATTCACTGCTGCCCCTGTCTTCTGACCCCTTTTATCTACACTGCTTATCTGTATGCACCTCTCTCCCTTTTTCCTGGAGTGGGCTTCAGCAGTTATTGCTGGGTGGCACACTTGCAGACAGGAATATCACTCACAAAAGCAACAGCTTTGCCAGAAATGCATTTAAAAAAAGAAAGTTTAACTTTTGGGAAGTCAGTGTCTTGAGTAGTCTTTGAAGATTTGAGCAAAGTAAAACCTTCACCTTGAATTTTAAAAAGTTTTCTCT
>NW_015218849.1:0-1271 GCF_001447785.1 Gekko japonicus | reverse complement strand
TTTGTGCTCAACTTTCTTAAAAAGAAAGCTCCGCTTCCCTCTCTTTTTTTTCTTGCCTTGCGCTCCACGGCTTTTGCATGTGCAGACACTCTGCACAGCTGCTCCTTACTGGTGCTCTTTGGAGAAGAGAGTCAAGCCTGCTTCCGAGCGTGAAGTTTTTTGTGAAGGGCCTGAATGAACGCCTTGTGTGAGCGCAGAGAGGCGAACTCTTGGCCTGGATTATTCGCCTCCTGCTGGCACTTGCGTCGCCTTCAAGTGTCTGCAAACTTCTTGTCGAGCCGTGCTCTTTCGGTGTCAGGCCTGTGCCTACTTGTGGGTCGTCATTTCTCTCCCCGCTCCCCCCCCCCCTTGCAGGGGTTAGGTGTACAGTAGGTGGTATGTTGTGGGTTCCCGTTTAGATTCCTCCTGCCGCTTCGTGCTTTTTGCGCCGGCAGTTTGTGCAAGCCGTTTACCCTTTATACTTTCAGCTTATATATAGGTAGGGGGGCACATTGCATGACTGAAAAGGAAGCCTCTGAAATGGTCTGCAGCTTACAGGGTTAGAAGATGCCTTTCTGTTCCTGGCTAACGTGAAAGCTGCGGCAGTGCAGTGGTTAGAATGCTGGTCTGGGATGGGGGAAGGCCCAGGTTCAAATTCCTGTTCACCATGAAACTCTCTAGGGACTCTCTAGGGAGAATGCATTGACGTTTGCAGTGGCAAGGGAACATCCAGACAGCAATTTTCCCCTCCACTTTTTTTTGTTGTTAAAGCTTTCTGGAGCTGCTCTGTCATCATGGTCATCCCACTGGCTGAGGGGGAAACTTTTTTTTTTTTAATGGCAATTGCTATAGTGTTACAATGATCAACTTCCATGATCTGGTTTCTCTGCATCCCCAGCTTTCTCTCTTTTTTTAAGTTGACAAAATTGGCTCTTTGCCAAAAGGCTTTCATTCATAGTACATAAATTTCAAACGTCCTCCACATTTTCCCTCAAACGTTTATGTCTGTACAACAAAATGGATATAAAGGTGAGGAGAATAAAAGAAAGGTAAATATTTCATGGTGTGTCTCTTTGGACCTTGATCCCTGCAAAGTTAACAGTGCAATCCTGTGTAGTTACAATGGGCTTGGACTGGAATAACTTTCTGTGGGTTTGTACTGCATGGCTTCTAAACCTTTTGGATGTTGATGCCCCCCACATTGTATACTTTAACATATTATACGAGCATCTGATTGGTATATATGATTTCAACCAAGTACAGCTGTGTCAGAGTATCTTCGATCCTTAGAA
>NW_015218848.1:0-1272 GCF_001447785.1 Gekko japonicus | reverse complement strand
GTCCCAGTGAGAAAGGTGGCCTATAAATAGTGTAAATAAAAAAAAATATTTTGTGTGTCATTCGTCTGTTGTTCCCACTCGAAATGAAAGAACCAGTGATTGCTGAAACTCAACAGAAAATGTGGGTTATAGTGTTATACTCTCAACAACCATGACACAAAAGCCCAAATAAAAAGAAGAAGAGATTGGAAGAGGGACAGAAAAAAAGAATAAAGGGGACACAAACAGCAGGAAGGTCATAGTAGCCAGCAGAAGTTTTTATTTAAACACCTCCAGAAATTCAAACCAGATACTATTAAATTTAGTGCTGTCCATTTTATATTTTTTAGTCTTTGTATAGCTTCTAGCCATTTTAGGAATAATAACAAATACATTGATGTATTTAATCCAGTTCAGATGAAACTTTGGGCCAATGAGTGCCCTTATATGTGCCATAATTCATGAACCCAGATGTGAAAAACAACCTGAAGGAACGCTGCAGCATTTATTGAGACCAGAGGCCATAGCACACTACATTGATGGTGACATCTGTTTACAGTGTAAAATGTTACAATGCATAGTTTATTGCTGTCAGTGTCAACACTTTCTCAATCCACGTTCTTTGCATTATTAGCATGCACTGCTTTTGATCTAAGTGAGCCAGCCATCAGCGAAGCAGAAGAGAAGGAGGAGGTGTGACACATGCTCTATATCATTACATTCAAGCAGGATCAACTAGAGCAGACATAGGAAAGCCAACTTACTTCTCCCAGTGAGATTCATCCTTCGTTTCAGCAGCCTTGACCAATCTCCCTAAAATAATTGCTAATTTAATTAATAATGGTAATCTTTAAAAAAACATATAATGCAGCCCAGAGAGGAAGGCATCTAGGAACCCAGAAACTACAATTTAAACCTTTATTATGAGCAAATAACAACAAACAGGAAAGGGGAAACTAAAAATAGGTATATAAACCATAACCAAAGCAGTAAAACATTGTAGCACCCAATTCACTCTACAGCTTACAAGATAATGCAACTCTGCTTACTTTAGTGGACATATGGATGTAAAAAAACCCTCATCTTGTTCCATTTGTTGATGTCAGTACATAGCTGGGCATTAAAACTGGCAACTATACTTCTGAATGGCTGCTTGGAGGCAGTAATGAGCTGGATGAGAAATAATAACATGAAGCTCACTCTGGATAAGACAGAGATACTGTAACTGTTAGTTGATAATAAAGCTGAGGGAGGAATACAGAAACAGCCATGGGACAACACACCCTCTGTGAC
>NW_015218847.1:0-1272 GCF_001447785.1 Gekko japonicus | reverse complement strand
TTACAGTAAAATTGTCAGGCATCAGTATACCAGTAATTTACACCAGCATTTTTAGATTCTCTGTAGGGGGGGAAACGTGGCTCTCTTTTGCTGTTGAAAAATGAGGTGTGATTCTGTAAGGCTTGGCTGAAAAAGAACAGATGCTGACATCTCTAGAGTTAATATTTTTGCCTTAAAAACACATCTGTCATCAGCTTCCACTTAGAAGAGCAGTGAAGCACATATCTAAATAAACATGGCACTTGGCTCCAACCCTGAGTCTGCTTTTTACATAGCTGCAACTATTATTTTATCATTGTGGGAAGAAGGTATTTCGGCTGTTAACCAGTGGCCCATCTTTACAGTTTTAGCTACATGGCCGCTTTTCACTTTTTAAAAGTAATTTCAGATGACACCTTCTCACATTGTTAAAGGATGGCTGGCACTGCAAGATTAGAACTAGCATACATTGAGCTGATAAAAAGCTGGGAGAGTTTATACAGCTGAGCGTATTGTGGCCTGAAACACATGTGGAGGGGGCAAAGGAGGGAAATTAGTTTATCTTGGGTGGACGTTCACCATTTTTGAGGAAATGAGCATCCTCCTCCTTTCCAACCTTCTGACCCTTCTCTGAGAGGCGAATTTGCTATACTACTTTCCAGCTGAGGGGTGGGGGGAAAAGAAAAGAAATAGCAAGTGGAAGCTAAAACTTACATTCCCTCTCACTTGGACAAGTTATTGCCTCCTGGAAAACAGGAAAGCCCGGTTCCTTGTGGAGTACCTGGCCAGTACATTCCCAGCTCTGAAAACAAGAACAAACATGGCCTCTGCCCCAAGGAACTTGCCATCTGAAATGCTGACTGGGGCAGATGTAGGGAAGAAGCAACAGAGAGCAGCTATGAGATAAACAGAGGAATAAGGAACGGATAAGAACAAATGTGCTGACACACAGTTTTTTGATGGGAATCCTAAAATGACAGGAACTGAGGGGGAAATTCTCAGTCAGCTTTAACCAGGTCATACTCAGGATTCGTACCCATATGGGATGCATATATGAGAACAGCATATATGAGGTTTCTTTCTGGATATGGTCTCTCTTTCATTAAGATCTCTGAGGTGCAAAAAGTGGATGGACGCAGCTTTGGAATAGTTGTAATGACGGGGCATCCACTGAATGGTTGCTATAAAAGAGTCCAGAGTTGTGTCTAAGACGGCAAAATCCCAATACTCATGGAACAACTGATGCATGAAGAGGGGACCTGCTAGCATCTGTCTCCTGACACACATTCACCT
>NW_015218846.1:0-1272 GCF_001447785.1 Gekko japonicus | reverse complement strand
GTTGGGGTTTTTTTGCCGTTTGTTTCCGACTCGCTTAAACAGGGGATCAATGAATTGCATCTCCACACTAAGGGCTTCCTATGGCAGTATGCGATGATGCGCATACTGAGAAGGGGAAAAAACAATGGCATGGAATCGGGATGGCCTGATCAGATCATCCCAATGCCATGAGAGCGTGCTGGAGTGATCACATGGAGAAAGTCTGTCTGTGGCCCGTAGCAAACCTGTTTGCTACTGCACTTTCCCTGGTGCTTTTTTAACTTCACTTCTGCAGCGGAGCAAAATGGATTGCCGATGGGTGCGGGATGCTCGGCATATGTTCTCGTGTGATTGCGCCCTTAATATCCTTCCGGCATTTGCGCCTATGGCACGGCTAATTCTGTGCGCGATTGCGACCTCATTATTTCTAAGGGGCTTCTGTCAGAAGAAGAAATTTGGATTAAAATGCCTGCATTGTGTATCTCTACATGAAAAAAGAAAGAATAACTTTTTACTTTCCACAATTTATGTTTTAAATGTCAGTATCCTTCAGAATACCTTCTGATATTCACAACTCATAAACTTTAATAAAAATTAAATTCAAGCCAAAATATCAGCAACAGTGCAGTGAACGCTGTTTGAGGAGTCTCAAATTTATTTGTGTGTAATGGAGGAAAGGTGGATGGAGAGCAAGGAGGAAGGTAAATGAGCCATGTCCAAAATATCTGATAACCTACAGAAAATTATCTGCATAAACAGTAATGTACGTTACTGAGCAGTATGATTTCTTGAATAAAAGTGGACCACAGTATGGCATATTCTGTCTTGGTAATGGCAGGATACATTGGAATTGTATCTTCCTGAGACAGACAAACCAAGTCCAATGGAAAAAGAGAGCTAAAGACGATTATGTATCTCCTGAGACTAACAAATCATGCTGCATTCCTATTTGAATTGTGAAAGGGCTACTGATCTTGATTGGCCAAAATGAAAAATCCTTGACAGGCTACTAAATGATCTATGACAATTTCACATTCTTTTCTTTTTTCAAAACACCATAAAAAGTCATCTTGGTGGAATTACTATTGACTTAGAAAAAACAGATAGACATCTAAAAATGGGTTGTGCTCTCATTAGTTGCTCACTGTATGAGTGCTAAAGCAAAATGCTTTGTTTAAGATGATGTAGGAAAGTTTGGCTGTCTTTTTAATTCTAGATCTTTCCCTCACCTATCCTGATTATGCATAAATCAATTCAAACCTTAGAAATTAAGCAAACTCTGGAGGACGAAGG
>NW_015218845.1:0-1272 GCF_001447785.1 Gekko japonicus | reverse complement strand
GGTTGACCTGAGTAAGAACAGAAGGCGTGATGATTGTTACCTCATGCTACAGGATGTTCAGACAACATTTGCCTTTGACAAACATGAGATTTGTACCCGATGTGTTTGGTTTTTATGATAAAGGAAGGGATGTTGGAATTCTGAAAATGGCAAGTTTTCTCTTTTGGCTTTGGGTTGCCGTGCCCCTGGCGGGAATGGGGGACTCCCCAGCCCCAACGTCTGTTTTCTGCTACTGCTTGGGGTGGTGGCAGTAGAGGGGGGGCGGGAATTAATGCCATCAGGCCAATGGTATGGTGTCACTTCTCGATAAGACCCTGGAAATGATGTCAGCCCTCTTTAGGAATCTCTCAAAGTCTCCGGTTTTACCATAGAGTTCTCAAAGATCCCTAGAGAGGCATGATGTCACTTAAGGGTTTTCCCCATAAGTGATGTCACACCATCACCAAGAGCAACCCCACACGTCCTGGTCTCCTGGTGGTTGTCAGGCCATGTCTGACAAACCTACTTTGGCTATTCCCTCAAGTATCTAAAAGTATCATGCAAACATGGTGCTCCACTGGTACCTCTATCCCCACATTGCTGAAGTAAGAGCCTGACCAGATTAAAGGCGATTCACAAGATCATTTCCCCCCCCCCCGCGCCCACGTTTCTCTTTCTGCCCAGATTGTATAACATTACTGTCAAAGAACTCATCTAAGTTCAGCCCTTGGAATGAAGTATTTTATATTGTTTCCAGCTTGCTCCAGGTCTTGTTAAAGCAGACATGTACTGGGAGTCCCTGTCAAATTTTTGACAGTTAATTCCTAGCTCCCCACATACACACATTTTCCCAGCATGAAGCAACGCCTGGGATCTTCTACTTGTCCTTGTGCAAAAACCTATGTGCAGCATCAGTACTCAAAAGTTCCCACACGGGACAAGTAGCTGCTCTTCAGGGCAGTTTTCAAACTGGTAGAACAGCGGGCGCTTAGGTTCCCTTTCCACACATGCCACTGCCCCACTCCAGTCAGCCCCTCCCAATCCACTGAAGAATCAAGTTTCAAAAATCATTGAGAGCTCCAGACACATCCATCTGGTTTGACCGCACCTCAAGCAGACACAGAAGCCATATAACCCGTGGTGACTCTGCCCAGAGTGCCAGCTACAAATCCGAGCGCTACAAATCAAGGACAATCTTCCCACACTGGGATTTGTAGCAAGTAACATCCCTGAGGTTGCGCTTCACTGAGAGGAAGGACCAGAAGTTGATTCGGGGGGGATCGCGGGGGATCG
>NW_015218844.1:0-1272 GCF_001447785.1 Gekko japonicus | reverse complement strand
GGTCCCTCTCACCTCCCCCCGAGGACTAAGAAACCAAGGTGTCCTCTCAATCCCGAACCCCCCAATTCCACCAAGATATACTATGAACTGAATGCTCAAGCTAGTTAAGTTAAACAAAGATTGCTAGATAAACAGGAAACAATATGCTAAGATCATTGTATCATACGTGTCCCTGTGCAAAGCGGACTGGAATCTTGCTGCCTTTTATTGGTGAAGAGTTTTCCCATTTCCTCTTGTTGGAGGCTTTTTCACACTCCATTGGCACTTGTATCTTTAGTTGCTTTAGAATCTCCGCACCACCAGCTAGGTCTTCAACTGTCCAAGACTTGTTTTGGTGTCTAATCTGCATCGCTCCCGTTGGGAGCCATTTGTACCTCACTCCCGCGTCAAGCAATTGAGCTACAATTGGTTTTAGTTTTCTTCGGACCTGCAAGGATTCAGATGGAATGTCCGGAAAGATTAATATGGGCTTGTCTTGAAATGAAAAGCCCCCAGCAATTCTTGATTGATCCAGAATTTTTTTCTTTGTACGGAAGTCTGCTAGTTCTATAATAATATCCCTCGTCGCTCTTGTTCGCTGGGTAAAAGTAGAGCCGAGCCGGTAGGCTCTAAGTATTAATGGCGCCACTCCTTCTTCTAGTTTAAGAACTGCAGCTAGCCAAGATGATATAAAAATTGCCAGCTCAGTTGTCCCTTCAGCTTTCTCTTCAAAGCCTCGGAGCTTAAGATTCCGTTCTCGGACTTTATTTTCCAAGACAGTGATTTTTTCTTTAGCCCATTTCTCATGGGCTTCCAAATTGCGAACTCCCTCTTGATTTGCCTGGCTCATCTCCATAGCCGTTTCTGCTGATTGTGCCACCTCTTGGATCGTGAATTGTAGCGATTGGAGTTGGTCGGTAATCGGCTGCAACATTTCTCTAAGTGAGCCCAGTAGGTCTGCTCTCAGGGATTGTATAGTTGCATTAAAATCCGTCGTAGTTAGCAAGGAAGAGGTGTGGGGATCCGAAATTGGAGTCCCGGGTTGTGCTCCGGCGGCCATTTTGTTTTCCGATCGTGGCGCACCCGGTTCAAGTCGCGTCGGGATTTCTCCGGCCAAAAAAGAATGTAAAAGCTTTGAGGACGCCGGATAGGTTAAGCGCGTGCTCACTCCTTTTTTTCCCATAACCTGGACAGCAATTTGTACGATCTTTGTTTAACGATTTAGGAATCAAGGGGTCCGGTCGAGGAGCTCGGCTTCTATGCGTCCGTCTCCATGCAGACCGACGCTCCGCC
>NW_015218843.1:0-1423 GCF_001447785.1 Gekko japonicus | reverse complement strand
AATTTCCTCTTGAAGCTGTTCATGCTTGTTTACTGTAGCCTACCAAACACTCCTTCAATTGCCCTGTCTCCCGCTTTTGAGTGTTTCTCACTTGGGTAACGCACATAAGGTCTGCACCCTAATACTCTAATGGTGGCCTACTCCAGGTTTCATTCTATGCCATATATTATATGAGGTTGTCTCACTTGCCTTGGATGGTGATTGTAATTCTGTAAATAGCTGTTTGCCATTATGGCTTCTTCCCAAAACCTGTTTGGAAGACCTGCATTCATTAGCATGCTTCTTGCCATCTCCACAATAGTCCATTTTTTCCTCTCTGCCATTCTATTCTGCTCTTGGGTGTATGTTGTCGACTGGATGTTGAATGCCTCGTTGTTTAAGGTAGGCCTGCAATTTTTTGCTACTGAATTATCCCCCATTATCAGCCCAGAATATACCCGGTTTGTGCTGGAACTTGTTACTGACTGCTGCTACAAACATTTTACATTTTTCCAGTACCTAACTCTTGTGCTATATGAGGTACACTGTGGTAAATCTGGAGTGGTCATCAATAAATGTTATAAAGTATTTATTCTTGGCTAGGGTGGTTGTCCTCATTGCCCTACATACAGCATTGTGGATTAGTTCCAATGGATGCTTGGCTCTGCTTTGGCTACTCTTAGGCAGTGTAATAAACATTGCCTTAGCTTTGATACAACATACGCATTTCATTTGTGTGAGGCATTTAGCTATCACTAAGTCTTTTGTCAAGACCTTGTTTACAAGTTCCTTTAGTGCCTCAGGATATCTGTGCCCTAGGCATCTGTGTCATAAGTGAATACACCTGTTGCGGGAGCTTTGAGATGCTGCTCTAGCTTGATTATTCTCAGTCACAAGTTCATATAGTCATTTGAGATTTCCTTTGCCAGGACATTTTGACCGCTCCAGATAGTGCACTCACCCTTATAGAAATGTACTGAAAGTTAGTCTTTTTACTGGGAGTAAACCCCTTTCTAGTTCAGTCACATACAAAGTGTTCTTCACAGGTAAGCAGCGGTTGTACCCAATGTTCCCTCTAAGCTGTGGAGTCTTGTGAGCAAAAATTCTACTTTGTGAGCTATTGGCATTAAAGTTGTGAGCAAGCGATTTGGCTACTGCATAAATTAGTTTGCTCTGGAGCCATCCTTCCTGAACTGAGACAAAAATGTGTGAGCCAGAGGCTAAAAAACTGTGAGCTAGCTCACACTAACTCAGCTTAGAGGGGACACTGGTTGTACCTGGATGAGGTAATACAATTCAAAAATTCCTGTCCTACTCCTTCAACAGAGATGCTTTTTTCCACTGGCAAGGAAAAAATTGTCTTTCATTGTAGAATCATTATCTGTAATGGATTCTTGGTCATTGGTCATATGACGGGCAGCTCCTGAGTCTATCTACCATCCAA
>NW_015218842.1:0-1272 GCF_001447785.1 Gekko japonicus | reverse complement strand
AGGAGATCCCCCACCCTAGTAACAAAACTGAATGAAGGGCCTTGGCATGCCTGCATCATCTAAGCAGGCCCCAGGTAATTATTTGGGGCTTTCTAAAAGAATTCTGAAAGAAATTATTCACCCGTGTATGTTCATTGCTGCATGACTCATATGTAGATGTGTCAACAGCTTCCATTCAAGGGTATGTTACGGACCTGAGCATCGTGTTTTTTTCCATCTGTCGTGGCTGTTTCATGCAAGCAAATCATCAGTTTATGTTAATCATCCTTGAATGATCAACACAAATGTGTGACTGCTGCCTAGGAGAATAAAATATCGATGGCTAAGTTCTCTAAAGATGGTACCTGCTGTGAAAGGGCAACTGGAGGATTTGATTTGCTGCAAAAAGATTTGCACCAGGGAGATCAGTCTCTTTATATTATACTTGGGCTAATAGATTTTACAAAACAGATCCAGGACTTAATGAGGGAGGAAACGCTGGGTAGATGTCACCTTCCTCCTCTAGGGTGTCGGGCTCTTTCTCTAAATATTTGGATAAGCCAGTCACCCATTAGCCACAGTATTATATAATTACATTGGATGCAATTTTAAACAGATGGCTCCAGTGTTTTGGTTTACACCACAACATATTTTCATCTACTTCTTCCATGACATCAGATTCCGCACACCACGACGAAGGCCCTCATTTCCCACTGGGAGCACGGCCAGGCCCACAGCACCCAACTAACTTCAGCCAACTTCAAAACCAACACATTAAAAGCCACAGTAACAAAGGCAATGCTTAAATTACGGCATGGAGCAGTGAGAAACAAGCCCCTCTGGAGTTCAAATGAGATACAGGGGAAGCTTTTAAAAAAGCCTTAATGCTGGGAAAGGGTTTGATCTTGACTGAAAGCACATTTCAATCCAAATGAACTACAAAGGCAAATGGATTAGACTGGCCCAGATTGAAATTATTAAAAACAGCTTCAAGGATCAGGAACAAGTATCTTTGTTGGCAATCTGTCAGTTGAAAAGAAAGAGAAATTGGGGCCCAATGCTAATTTCATACCAGCTGGAAGTGGGATGAGAAGGGAGGCTGCAAGAAATCCCACAATTCTGAGCACTGAAAATGCAGGCAACTTTACAGCCAGATAACACTCAGAGGAAGGCCTCACTGGCAGACTGAGGGCAAATCAGTTACCTGGTTGCTTTTTCTCTCTGGTAGACTGAGGGCACATCGAGGTGAGTGATTTTACGGTAAGATCCGGGGCTCTTTTTGTAGAAAAAGCC
>NW_015218841.1:0-1273 GCF_001447785.1 Gekko japonicus | reverse complement strand
ATATGAATGTCTTGATCAAGTGAGCAGCCCTCACAATACCTCCTGTTTGCCAACAGGATATGGCATGCCTTGTCTGTGTTTGGAAAGATCCCCTTGTATTTGCAGTCACAAGTGCTTTCTAATGGCTAGAGCAGAAAAAGAGGCTTTGAAAGCTGTGGTGTGCGGGATAATATATTGGCGTGGCTTGACACTGCAGTTGATCTGGTGATGTCACTTGAGGCTGCCCTGCTCCTATATTCTGGGTTGTAAATGTCTGTTATCATCTCGTAATGCATACATTCTGTGGAAATGTCTCCATGCATCCATACATTGGTGCCAAGTCAAGTTAGTATCTGATCTGCTTGATTGCACGTACCACCCCAACTGGAACAGCGTACAGACCAGTGTGTGTACACATTCATTTAAAAAAAAGGATGCTCTGTCTCAAAACGTTGGCCCTGATTTCTTTTAAAGGAGAGAATCCATCTGATCATCCAGTTTTTGCGACATCCCAGCCTGCCAAAACACTAAGCAAGATGCATGTGAACTTGAGAGCAGAAAGGCACGTAATTCATATATCTGTTTCTGTGAATCCAGCTTCAGCAGACATAAAGTGCTTCAGGCGCTGGAGAGTTCCTATCACAGTGGCATCCCCATTTCATTTAGATTTGACTTCCATATTTTTTGGGGGGGAAACCCAAAACATTACCACCCCACTCCTGTTTTCTCCTTTATTGGAGAATAGATGTTTTAACTCCTGCAAGGAGTTGTAAAACAGCATTGCTTTCAGAAATCTGAAAAATGTATTGCAGAAGATCTTACTAGTGTCTACTGTTAAAAACTTATGCTGGATTTCTTTGGTAACCCAGATTTCTTGCATTAATGTCTGTTTTATGTTTAAATGTCAACATGCATGGAATGTTTATAAACTTGTTTAAAAAAGGAACTGCAGGACAGCCGTCAGGTGGAATTGGAGTGATTCCCTTAAGTTTTACATGACCTCGCCACTTTGTTTAACAAGGAAAGCTTTGGAATTCAGAAAGTCCGCCGTCTTCCCAAATGATATATGCCACATAAGTGTCCATTCTTGTCCTATGTTTTGGTAGCATTTACATGGGGGATTTTAAAAGGAGAACAGTCTGCAAAAGTGTGTTTGGTTGACAAGCGTTGCAGCTTCCTTGTGGGTTTTCGATCATTAACCATAGATTTCCCAACTGGAGTTAACGGCGCAGTGTGCTTACAGCTTTCGGATAATTTCATCCAGATTGTTTGATCTGCATCTAGTTTGCCATCA
>NW_015218840.1:0-1273 GCF_001447785.1 Gekko japonicus | reverse complement strand
ACTTAACCAGTACACCAAACTGGCTCTGAGGTGACAGTCTACCCAGTTACCATAGTGCTGTGCTGCTGCTTTAATGGCTGGAAATAGCAGTGCAGGGCTATGTTAGCTACCTGTCCCAGTTTTACTGTGTGATCTGAGCTCCACTATATTTACAGGCATTTCGTAGAGCTAGTTCACCGGCAGTGTAATCCTAAACAGAGTCAATGACCTTAGAAGGGTGTACCGTTCAGGGCTACATTGTCTATCTGGTAGCATGGGGCTGTTGTATCAGGCTTCTACTGTGGCATAATGCAACTACAGTCTGGCACAGTGATGCAAGCAGACGCCAATGTCTGTTTGTGGGAGCAATGGGCAGTTGCATTGTATCTCAGTGGCACTTCCATGCAGCACTGTGCTGTTAGCGACATGGCCTTACTTGGACTGCAACTCAGCTTTCTCACCACTTAGAAGCAGCTCTAAGAGGCTTGCCACAGCACTTCAGCAGTGTTATTGCAATAGCAGCAAGAGTGCCAGAAGAAAAACCCTTGATCAACTAAGGCCATGGGTAGTCTGCAAGTCTATGTTCTGTATCAACATGATGGAAACTGGTACATGTGTCATGAAAGAATGTCTAATAAGCGTGTGATGTGTGTCCAATGGCAACCCCTTAACCAGAGTTTTGCTGTTATTGACCCAATTGTCATTCAATTCAGGCTTCCAGACTGACTGACATCAATTGCTATTGATGGGTTGAAGCATAAATGACAACTGGTGTTGTTCTGCCTCACTCTCCCTCCCTCCTTCCCTGAGTCAGAAGGAAAGTAAATATGTGGTGGGGGGGTTGACTTTTGTCTTGTAATACCAGAGGTAAACTGGAATGTGGGAGAACTTTCTCAGCCAGAAAGTAGAGAGCAACACTAATTATTATACAGATTTTCTTCACAAGTTTAAGAACACAACTTAGGGTGTTTTGAGTCCACATGAGCTTCACTCACAGTATTTATGTTAGTGTGGTGGGTGCAGAACAGTTAGAAGCAGAAAGATTATTAAAAACAGATTTGTATTCTAGCTCATTCTTCTTTCACTTTTGTAGATATGAAGAACAGTAAAATGCAGAATGTTCTTTCTGAAGAAGACCTCAAAGACTATTTCTAGTCATACAAATAACCAAGAACATGAACTAATTTCAAGTCGACTACAGCAAGAGTGCCTTTACAGGGTTAAGTGCTCCCCCCCTTCTGCTTCTTCAGTCCAGAACACTTGCCCCCCAGGAAGCTTTTCCTGTCTGAAAGGG
>NW_015218839.1:0-1273 GCF_001447785.1 Gekko japonicus | reverse complement strand
TAGGCCAAATACGTTTGGGAACCTCTGGTTTAGTGGATGGAATGTTGGATTAGGGTCTGGGGTACTGGAGACCACCTCTGCTGGCTGGTGATGTCTTGCATGTTCCTCTTGGCTTCACCTTCCCATTTGTAAGAGAGGAGGTAAGGAGGCAGTGTTACCCATTTCAGTGAAGATGCGCTGTAAACCGTAAAACACTTACCATTTTGTAAAATAAGATTAAAGGTCTGCAGATGAAATCTCTCCTTCCAGTTTAATTATGTGCACAAAGAAACGAATCTTTCCTACGTTTGGCGGCTGTATCTTTGGAATGAGGATATTCTCTGGTAGTAAAAAGGAAGCTGTCCTGTCCACCTTTGGATGGAAATCTAAGACACACATAAAAACGGTGTTGCTCCAGGGCAAAATTTCCAAACCTTTCAGAACAGTATAGTTTTGTTTCAGATGAGGGCAGGTGAACATGGCTTGCCCTTAAGTCGACTGTCGTTTGACCTGAGGAAAGTGTTATAAACCAGGACCGTCAGCTTTCTTTATGAACATCTGTGTGCAAAGTGTTCACATCCTGGCGATAGATTTATCGAACGCATAGGTAGGTCTGGACATTGGGCCAATGCATAGTAATGGGGAATTGTTTTGTAATAAACTATTTTGACTTGGCCAAACCCACTTCTGAAAATGCCTGTAGTATTCAAGGTCATTCATGATGCTCAAAGCCAGATGAATCCAATAAATGCTTCCCCGTTGCAGCTTGCAGCCCCACACAGCGTGCAGGAGATTTGGGCTGTAGAGCCCCAGTTTATTTTTTCCTCCCCCCCCCCTTCTGCAATTTGTATAGCTGATAGGACAAGATCTGCGCCAGCAGCAACAACAAGCCCCGGTATTGTGCAGCAGCCCTGGGACACAGAGTAATTTCTCCTTCCTCTCTGTTGCCGGACTTTGCAGATTGGGTGGCGGCCTTGGCTTTAACACACTGGTGGTCTGTGTACGGAGCTTTCTTGGCTCCTTGGTTTTATCCCAGGCACCGGCTCTTGCATAGGAAATTTTCTGACTCTGCTTCGGCTCTTGCATAAGAATGACCCTCTCTTTTGGCTGCTCTTGGATGAAGAAACTGGAGCAGGGGGGCTCGCCTCTACGGGGGTTGAAATCGACACAGGCACAAAATCCAGAACCCAACATGTGTGGTATGGGGGCTAGGGTACTGTGAGAGCCACCGAGGGTAGCTCCCTTTGTTTAAAACATTGCTGAGATCCAGTCACAGCCAATGCTCCCTCTAAGC
>NW_015218838.1:0-1273 GCF_001447785.1 Gekko japonicus | reverse complement strand
AACTTTACAAAATGAACCCCTCTCAGTTCTGACAGGGACTTGCTGTGTTGCTGGAAGGGACCAGTTGCCCAAGGAACCAAGCAGCGATAGGGCCAGAACACCAGCAGCCCAACACTAGTTTTGTTGACATTAGGGATGGGACACAATTCCATCATGACAGTACCAGTTGCACTCCCTGAACTTGTATTGAGGTCCTTACTGTGTTCGTGCAATACAGGATTAGTAATAAAATTGAAAATCTATATTGCTGTGGTTTAAATGAAGAGGTATATTCAGAAGGTTGCTAAAATAACAAGAACTAGTAAAAAAAACTAGACAAAATAATATTTTTTCTGAGATTCTTGCAATATTGGTCATTTCAATAGTAAGCAGATCTGTGATGCTGTTGTCTCATTTTGACATTGCCTGAGAGCTTTTTTGGATGAAACATGTAGACAGTAAAATCTGGCCTTCAGACTGAAAAGACAATCTTTCATACATTTGATTGTTAGCCTAGCAGTATTTATCCTGCTTTGGAAGGACTTTGCTGTGAATGCCACCAATATTTTTGTGAAAGGAATACAGACAATCCTAATAAGTAATATATTTTGAATGGTTCACCCAAGGCTTTGTCACAAGCAGTATTCAACTGAAGACAGGTTAAAATAGGGTTAAGGCTCTAGTGAGATGTTTGACCTTCTATGAATAATTAGAACTGGAAAGACCTATGAATACCAATAGCACTGTTAATTAAGTAGGTGAATAGTCCTTGCTACATAGTATTCTTACTTATTTTTACAAATCTCAAACATTTATACTTACACATGCCTGCCTTAAATAAAATTGCATTTTTCTGGCAATGAGAGTATTCCAGGTCCTTAACTTTGTCTTAGTTCTCTAAAACATTTCATACTGCAAACATCAAAAAGGTGGATGGAATGTTAAAGTTTGATGAGTAACAAATAGAAAATACACAAAAAACAGCACAAACGTTGGGTATAAGTCACTGACACAACTGTATCTTGAATAGTTTATGTGCAGTTCAGCATTCCCTTCCGCAAAGATAATATTGTAGATTAAGACTGTGTTTGAAGTCCAATAAATTTGAATGTAAATATGGAACATGGTTTATATGAAGAACTATTTTTAAACAATATTATTCTTAATCTTATGAAAGAAGATACGAGAATATGAGTGAAGTACATGAAACTAAATGTATATTGGTAAATTACAAGATATTAGTTGTCTTTCGTCTCCATCTAACTAGAATTAGATAAGCATATGGAACAGAAGT
>NW_015218837.1:0-1273 GCF_001447785.1 Gekko japonicus | reverse complement strand
ACTTGGGCAAAGATACAGCAGGCAGCCTCCTCCAGAGGCAAGAAATTCTGCTGCCTCTCTGTGGTGGGGGAGGTTCCAAGTAGCTGTGCTGGTGCAAAGATATAAGATAAGTAATGCCTTTCATTTAAGATCCACCAGAGTACCACAAAACAGCGTGCAGAGTTCAGAAGTCTCCAGAATTCATTGTCAGGCTGGATGTTCACAAGGGGCAGGGAGAGATTTTGGGTCGTGGTCTTGGGGGCCTTTTTCTGCATCCTTAGTACAGTGTCCTGTAGAATTAAAGGGTGTCTTGTTGACCAGGTATCGGGTTGCACCTTTGACCCTTCTATAAAGACATCATCATGATGGCTACCTCCAGCTGCAAATACAAAGGCCAATGTTAACCAGACATCCAACAAAAAACAGAAGACGCAGGTCCCTTAACAGGCTGAGGGCAGAAGAAAAACATGGCCGCTCTTAAAATCAACCATGCTCCACAAAAGCTCCCCTCCCCGGTTAGCAGTCTTCTTTGGTCTGTCATTTCTCAAAGGCTAAGGTGCATATCTGGGTGGAGGAATTAATATTTTCTAAGTCAATTGTCTGTTGTCTGCTGGATGTGACCAGAGGACTGTGCAGCGGAGGGGGTTTGGTGCTGGTATTAACAAGATAATTCCACTCCACTTTCGGCATCCAGGTTTGCCAAGTACTATCAGTGCAGTGGGAAGAGCACCCGCACCTTGATCAAGGCCTACGGGATCCGCATCGATGTGATTGTGCATGGGCAAGTGAGTGAGACGTGGGCCTTTCCTATCCCTCCTCCCCAGTGGCTTGCTACTTCCCCCCGTTCTGGAGTAGTACAAGACTGGGCTATGCTCCAAGGGCCCTCTGGTTGCAGACGGCTCACACTGTTCTGGCGTTGATGGAGGTCTCTTGCTCTTTTCGACAGGCAGGCAAGTTCAGTCTTATCCCCACCATTATTAACTTGGCCACGGCCCTGACATCTGTGGGAGTGGTGAGTATTGGTGCCCCTGCTGTTGCTTTCTTCTGGGATGGAGGCTTTTCCTTTCAGGACCTGATTTATCCATCTCTCGCCCTCCTGTCTAGGGTTCTTTCCTCTGCGACTGGATTTTATTGACCTTCATGAACAAGAATGAGGTGTACAGTGCTCGAAAGTTCGACCAGGTACAGGCCTGCTGTTTGCATGCCAGGAAATCTGGCTTGAGAGATTTTAGCTTTTCTACCATGGGGTCACCAGGAGTGTAGACTTTCCATTTTCCCAGGGAGGGTGGCTGGG
>NW_015218836.1:0-1274 GCF_001447785.1 Gekko japonicus | reverse complement strand
TATATGAAGAGTATTATTAAAACATTATATGATAGCTAAAACACACCCTAATTATGCTAATTTATAAAGGTTAGAGAAACTTCAGCTTCTGACTACGAAATGTACATAATTATGTTCGTTAATGCAAGACTGGGGACAGATATTTGCTAGCTTCTCTTCAAGGTACAATTTTTATGGTTTACTAAGCAGAGCATCTGCTACAACTATAATTAGAAATTTATTTCCTACAGAACCAAGCAATATGCATTTCAGATATTCTAAAAGGTGCCTTTTAAAGAAAGACATTATGTAGCACATTTTATTACTAATTGGAATCAAACAAAAAAGTTAGCTTGTCATCTTACTTTCTATGTTAACATTTCAGTTGATGTCATATCGGAACTAAAGTGTAGAAGTTTACATCAATGCTTTTTGCCTGAGGCAATTTTTTCACGTTCCTTCCAGATTACTTGCAACATAACAATGTACCCAAATAACATCAGGAGACCCAACCTGTTTTTAAGAGCTACACACTGTAACTGGCTTAATGAGTAGATCAATCAACTAAGAAGCATTTCAAAAGGTATACAGACATCTTAATTGGCAGAGCTACAAGTTAAAGCAGTTAATTTTTTTTAAGGCTACAATAAAATTCTGGTCTGTGACATTCTTTTTCCTCCAACAATGGTAGCTTTTGCTTGTTAGATTCCATTAGTTCACACTTCCTTCAATATCTCATGGTGGCACATGTACTGGGGTTTTGAAAAAGAGTCAATTTATTAAAAAGCAACTAACTAGTTAAAAGAATTTTCGGGGGGGGGGATCAGCAATCATGAGATGACCAAGGAACAAGAGAGAGCTCTCCGTGTCCTCCCCCTCTTCTTCCCCACTTTCCCATTGCAGCTTTTTCTCTCTTCTTCCTTGATGCTTTCTCAGCAGCCAGAGGCTTGGGACAGAGGGCATGCAGGAGGCAGAATGGAAAGTGTATCCCGTTCACTCTGTGCTCCAAAGCCACCACCACTGCTGCTGTGTGTGTGGGGGGGGGGGCTGGAGGGGAAAGCACCTCTGATCCATATACCCCCATCAGCTGGGTACTGCATGGAGAGGCTTGGAGAAGAGGGGTAGACAGTTTGCATGAAGCAATAAGACTGGAGCAGAGAGCCTTTTCCCACCCCAACTTCCCCCTTGGAGCCACAGTTCATCTCTTCCCTATCTCTTCCCCATTTCCCCTTCCTAGCAGGGCTCCGTCTCTCTTTCATCATACTTGCCCTCATTCCCTCTCTCTTTTACTGGCA
>NW_015218835.1:0-1274 GCF_001447785.1 Gekko japonicus | reverse complement strand
CTGAGGTAAGCGAAGCTACTCTTCTGTTTTCCTGCTCACTCAAGCATGCCATCTGACACAGGCAGCAGGGCAGGGTTTTTTTTTTAGAGGACAGTAGCAGATGTGAATGAGTGGCTATTCTAATATGGCCCAGCAAGGAGATGCAATTACCCTTGTGTAATAACTGGCTTGTCCCTGGTTTGTTGTGTGGCTGTATTGCCACCTCTTAGCATCCTCATTCTGCCTAGAAGGCTCCTGCTCAATACTTGCATGGCTTTATACCCCTCTCTGCTCTGTATTTTTATTCCTTACAGAAATATTCACCGGCCCATCCCCATACAAAGTTTCAGGCAGTATTATGAGGCAAGGGCAGCAAACTCCAATCATGGGTTCTTTCAGGACTTTGAGGTAATTGCCTTTGCTTTTTCTAGGTCAGATTTGGTCAAGGCTGGCTATGTAGCTGTAATCAGATGACATTGTTATCATCTGTAGATTGTTTCACATGTTGTCCAGAGATATAAATTTAATTACCTGTCAGAGCCAAGGAAAGACAACAAGATCTGCCCAACCTGGACTGAGGCCTAAAACATCCTCCTATTCTTTGTTCTTACTACTTGGTGTCAGTAAGCATGACTTAACCTGGAAGGCAGAGACCTTCTATCTTCCATGCAGTATGTGCAGGGTGAAAGGAGAACATATTTCAGAGAGCCCCTAGTTACCTATATACCCTCAGTTTAAAGAGTAGGAAGACAAGAGGAATTGAAGAGCTGGCTCAAAATCTCACTTGAATAGTTTTGACAGGAAATTTTGAGGAACAATAAGAGCCATGAAATTTGGTTTCACACCATTATCAGTGGTGTCCCTAATGAACTACCCTGAAATCCTTGTAGCCTCACACCGGCCTTACATAGACTAGCTCAACCTAAATCCTAGCTTAAAAGATCTACATGACATTATGTAGATAATAGGTTCACATGCTTGACCTTAAGTAAGAGAGTTATTTGTCATAGTAGGAAATGAGTCAGAGGTATGAGCAGGCTGTTTCCATGGGAGAAAGCACCAGTCTTTCAGATAGCACTCGATTTGGGGAAAATTAATGGTTTAGGTCCAGTTGTTCCTTTAATTAATGACACAACCCATCCTTTAGATTATGCCTTGGATAGCTTAGAGGTATTTGTCCCACTATAATGGAGCCTGGTTTATGTTCTCTTAGGGGAATGTGAAAGACAGTAGTCACACTAAGGAAGTTCTTTCCTTGTGTCCTACAGGAGCTGAAAGAAGTGGGGAAAGAGCAA
>NW_015218834.1:0-1274 GCF_001447785.1 Gekko japonicus | reverse complement strand
GTTAGGATACAGGGAAGTGCTGGGAGATCAGAATCTGACTCAATTCTAATCTGACAATTAATTTTTTTAAAAAAACATTGTTATATAATGAATATGTCTTTGTTGAAAGAACTGACAGTGTTTTTCAGTAACCCTATGCCTTTGCACTATATTTGTACATTAAAGGAGATGTTTTTCTCTATGAATTTCATAGACAAATAGCGTTGAAGAAACCACCCCCAAAATATATCCACCTTCCCTAGAATTATATAGTGATTTCTAACTGTGTGGCTATTATTTCAGGGAAATGCACATGTGCAAACTTTTTGTTCCTGCCTCTCAACTGAACCTGGGAAATGTGCCCCATAAAAATAATCCCCTGAAGTCTTTTTCACATAATATTGATAAAGGATTATGATGTGAAATTGAGGAGGAGATCTTTGCAAAACCAATATCAAACCGACTAATTTGTCCATTATTTATTTCAATGGGATATACTTGACAGCAGAGCTGGGATGGCATCAGATTAATACAGGGAGCAGGTGATCTTCACTGACCGAAGAGTTATTTTCCATCATGCATTTTATTGGAATTCACATCAGAGCCATCACAATGGCAATCCATAACACACAGTGTACGGCTGGTGCTACCAATACCACCGAAGCTGCATCAATAGCTTGTTACATTCGCCTTCAATGCTCACTCAGTCGGCTAGTGTGGAAATTAGGGCTGCAGGGTGAATACTAATAGCTTCTGTCAGGCCTTTCAGGACAAGTGTTTGTCCAACTGTATTGGCTCCTCATTTATTTCTCGCTATCACCGCCTATTCATCTCATTCTTTGCTCTGAAGGTGAAAACCTTGATTTCCCTTCATCAGAAATGACAGCAGCACCAAAGCTGCAGTACAAAACCCTCTTTTCTGAAGTGTTCAAAGGTTGCCTCTTCAGAAAATAAAAAAAAGAAACAGGCTCCACACGGTTGTACCAACTCCTTGCACCCATTCTGCAAGTGTGAAGGTTATTTGCATGTAAAATGGTGAGCCTTTCTCCAAACTGTTTGAAATCTGGTAGGAAAGATGATATCCTGTGTATATGAAGAATTCATATAATCCCTGATAATTTCATCACAGTTGGTTGGGAGAAAGGAGGTTGGATTTGGAAATGGAATCAAATTAAAACATATGCATTTTTCTAAAAATTGAAAAAACACACACATATGGATAACATTTTGGTGTATTTTGTACAATACATTTGGAAAGCACAATTGATGGCCAAGTTCAGACTGGCAGTTTGAAG
>NW_015218833.1:0-1275 GCF_001447785.1 Gekko japonicus | reverse complement strand
GCCCCCTGAGAAAAACATTGGCCCCCTGAACAAAAAGTTGTTATCTACGGGCCTGCCCTGGCCTAAAAGCTCATTAATGGGTAGCTCTGTTTCGTCTTCATACTGGTGGTCCTGGGATCACTAGTTTTGCTATCAGAAGAAGTGTGATGCCTGCTCTGCAAAACTTCTATCATTTAAGAACAAACAAGTGTGTTGACAACCCTATGAATTATTAGCCTTTTAGAGTACATCTTCAAGCCTTCGTATACACTCGCAACCATCATATTAGCCCTTTATGGCAGGACACTATTATTTTTCCAAAATTACAAATGTGGAGTTGAAGCAAATAGAATTAGCTTTCTTACGGCATCGATGGCCTAATTACCTGCTATGTTCTGCATGTGTTCCCCCAGGATCCCAGTGATCAGAGGTCTGCTGTGAATTATGTACTCAAAAGAACTCAACTCCGTGGCATGTGGAGTCCTTCCCTCCCATAGTGTTTTTCTGACCTGAAATGCCCCCAAAGTGCTTCTACTCACCCCACTGGGGAAACCTGCATGTAGCCCACCCGTTTCAGGTCAGGAAAATGGCACATGGGTGGAGGCTGAAGTTCTGCACGTGCCTCCCCCTGTGCCACGGTCCTTATCTGAATTTCTCCTTGCGGGCCTGGACATTGAGTTTTGAGCACAGAACTGTCAGATCACATCTGTCGACAGGGAAGGATGCAAGGAAAGTATAATGTGTAGTTGGGAATGGGGGGAAATTGAGGCACCCCAAGCGTTTTGCATGCATTTTAGGGTTATGACTACTGGATCTCTGGGGCTGTGTCGTTAAGGTAGGCTGATGTGCCAGACGTTGTTCTCAATACATTGTGTTAATTGTCCGCTTCTAACATTCATGGTAGTTGACTTTGCCGCACCCGTTTGTGCACTTATTAATTTTTTTGTGATAATAGAGTGCAGTTCACACAGAGAAGGGAAGGGAACATCAGTAACAAAAAATCATGCAATTATAGGATTTTGCTTATACTTTATAGTGTGTTGTGCAATCCTAAAATCTTGGTGACACAAGAGATTAGCAGTTATTCATATTATTATGGTATTCATTACCAAAACCAATACATAGTGGCTGAGCAAGCTAACTGATTGCCTCGGTTTATGGGACGATTTGTACTTCTTTTTCCAGGCAGATACGACATATAGTTGCCTGTATCTTTCCCCTTGATGTAATGGGGCTTACCTCCAGGAAAGTTTCCTTGCAATATTAGTGACTCATCACATACACAACTGGTTTTTT
>NW_015218832.1:0-1275 GCF_001447785.1 Gekko japonicus | reverse complement strand
AAAATGTACATGACTCATTCAAAAGGGCAGGCACTGTATCAAGTGACATCCAGCAGAATGGTTTCAGCTTCCAGTGGGAACACCCCAGGACAAAGCACTTGATCCCACCAACCTCTGTACTGGCTGTGCCACCTTCAAAAGAAAATTGGAAGTTGACTGATCAACACACAGTGAAGTGCCGCAATGCATTAGTTTGTTCTGTGGCTGTTGCCACAGGGAGTTATATAAATTCCCTTCCACGTGGTGAGGCCCCTGATGCTCTGGTGCAGGATCCATCATGGTCAGCTTGCTTCTGGAGGGCCTGATAGGCCTCAGAATAGGGAGGAAAGGTGGTTGCTCCACCTGGAGGCTCCTCCTTCTCCTTGTGGCATCCAGCCACTTTGCTCCTGTAGACAAGGCAACCTCTTCCACTCTGGCCTGCATAAGGACCCTCTTTATATCCCTCCCCTAGGGAAAGGCCACACCTACCATGGGGCCACTCCCAGCCCTCCTGGGAAACCTGGGCATCACCTGGCCAAGTGAGAAGACTCTTCCAAGGACAGGTGGGACTGCCCCTCTCTGCTACCTCAATGGGCCTTGGCTTCTCCCCTGGCTCTCTCTCTAAGCCAGGTTGATCCCACTCTCCTCCTCAATGGACCTGCCAGGATTCCTCAGAAAAGTCATCTGCCTGTCACATCTGTTACTTCCTCTTGCCCTTTTCCCAAACCTGGATACATCACCCAGAAATCACAAGAGGAATGAAAACTGCAATAAAATGTGTAATGAAAATGTAAGGTAAAAGAGATGGCGGCGTTGTGTGTGTGTGTTGCTGGAAACCATACATATGTTCTTGCTGAGTGAAATGAAGTTTCCCCCCCCAAGGGCCTGGAAGTCAATCTGATGCAAGAGAAACTTTCACTTTAGCACAACCAATTTTAGCACAACCAATTTACCAGACTAGCTGATGACTTGTGTTGATTCATTTTGCACGTTCAGGCATGCCCATTCCATTCATATTCATATCTTAGATGTATAAGTAGCTGTCAAACATAAAGGCCGAAAACCCATAATGTGCAATATAATTTCACTAGGATCAAAGACATCATTAGAGGCAGGGGATTTCCGTCATATTATAACCTTTTGAAATTGGGTGTTGTTTTCTGGTTAAATCTCAAAGCTTTGAGAGTAGATTTTCTTAATTACCATATGACAATGCAATAAGTGCAGAATGCAATAAGGACACATTACTTATCTTTCTCCACCTGAAATTTTATCTGCAAACTATCGCTATTTACT
>NW_015218831.1:0-1275 GCF_001447785.1 Gekko japonicus | reverse complement strand
GAAGTGGCACAGCCCAGTCACGTTTACCACCTTAGTGAGAACAAGGCTTAAAACTGCAAACGAAGAGAGGCACAATCTCCAAAACTGAAAAGCGTCACACCTGCAAACATTAGAACACGGCTGGCTTACATTCCAACGTCTTTATGGACAACGGCTTTATTCCGGAACAGCGGCGGCGACACAAACGAGCCATTGCACAGAATAGGCAAGGGAGCACAGGCGAGCAAGCAGAAAACGACGACTCCGTTTACTTTAGTAGTGTGAATTTTGGTAAACCGACAACGTATGGACCACAGCGTAAAAAGTTAAAAGCGGCTTCCATGTTGTTTACTATCCATTTAACTATTCGGCAAACAGAGCTTTCCCCAACACACAAGACAGCACAGCTCATGCAATTGTAGCAACCTTGGAAGATCAGAAGGGTCGCTAACGTTTCTTTCTGCAGCTTGTGTTAGAGACTGCGCCGCATCCTCAGCTGCTCGGCTAGTGAAGTCTGGGTCCCCTCGGCAAACATTATCCAAACTACCACAGCTGATATCGCTTGGTGGGACTTCTGCAATTTGCTCTTCGGAATCTGTTTTTTTACTGCAAAGCAGCACACGGGTTGGAGAAGAGGCAGAGGGGGGAAAGTAAAGGAACACATAAGTTCTGCCATAAAAATTGCAGGCAAATTATGTATTTCAGTACACAATGCGTAAAAATAATTGTGGGAAAGGCAGCGTGCCAAGATTACTTGAAACATTAGTCACGTTTCAAAGTTCACAAATGGCAGGCGAAGAAGTTTTTAACGCACCCTCTTTGGACATAAAAGGGCTTCTTTGATCTGAGCCAATTTAAAAAAAAAATCTTTCTATATAAGAGATTAAAATATGATTGTGAATGCCAAAGAGCAGGTAAGGCAACAAACCTGAATCCTTGAATGTCCATATACCATTTTTTGGAAAAAGAGATCCTATCAGCTTTTTTCCAGTGTAATTCTTCGCCTGGAGTCCAAGACTGGGGAAGAAACTTATGAGAAGAATCTTTTATGTTGGACACTGCAGCATTCAATTTGCGAACATAAAGGTCATCTGTTTCGATGTCTGGAGTGCCTATTGTCTTTTCTTCCTCCTCCTCATCAAAATAGCTGGAGAAGTCTAAAAGGACGCTAGCTGTTGACTTGAAGTCCATCTCCCGTTGCAGAGCTCTCTGCTGGTTACTGCACAAAATATCCAGTCAAGTTATACATTTTTAAGAACCAACTTGCCGCTGTGTATACAACAAGCATTTTTTTTT
>NW_015218830.1:0-1275 GCF_001447785.1 Gekko japonicus | reverse complement strand
TAGGAATTTCCAGAAACTCTGTGGTTTTATATATATAAAAACCACCATGTGTATTCTGTCGTATAGAGGAATTTTGCTTAGGAATGCTTAAACACCCACCAGTTCAGTTCATGCTCTGCTTGCCAGTTACGATTTTTTTGTTGAGCAGTTTGGCTATTCTTTTTGGTGAGTTATTTTCTGCATATTTAAACAGTACTGTACGATCAGCAATATTTCATGCAAGCATATTCTCACACAGCTAATGGAAGTCCTAATTTCACTATACGAAGAGATCAGGTGTTGGTGTGTGCCACTCAGCAGCCAATCATTGTAAGCAACATGCAGCACCTCTCTTTTACCATCACTGTCATATATTGTAAGATGGGCCTAATTCTTAGGGAATATGTGGAGGATGAACCAAACACAGCAATGTAGTAGTATCCCACTGCAGGCCCCGTGGCAGGCCTGGTGCCCTCTTCCCTGGGTGTGCGCAGGCCCGTCGGGGCCACTGAGGGTGGCGAAGACCCAGGACCGGAACCATTGGGTAAGAAATGACCCAGCCGGCAGACACAGACACCTGTGCCAGCCCTACCTCCACTGAGGGGTGGCCAACCTCAAGGAACCCCTGCTCCACGGGCCTGAAGCTGGGAACAGGCCCCACTGCCAGGAGCTCTCGGGAGGGTACCAGGGTGGAGGGAGGGACCAGCAGTATGGAAGTCCCTGGAGTGGCTACAATGACGGGGCCATCTGCACCTGATCAGCCACCACCTCTCGAGCCAAGCCGCTAAGGGAGCGGCCGGGACACACCTGGCTCCAGCTGCACAGACCGGCACTTGATGCCTGGGCCCTGGGGGTACACTCATCATGGCAGGGAGAGAACCAGGTGACACCCCCGCCCCAGGAACCAACCTCAGCGTTGACCCAGGATATGACCACACCCATGCCGGGGCCAACTCCTGAGGGTGGGGCCAGCAGGGAGGAGGGTGAGGGGTGGGACAGGTGATGAGACCACGAGGGGGCTCCCCACCAATGGGATGGGGGCGAGTTGATGGACACACAAGGGAACCACTGGCACACAAGGGGAGGGAGAGAGGTGGTGACACAGGGGGGAAGAGAGGTATAAAAGAAGGAAAGCAAGAGAGAGTGGGGGAGGATTTTGGATGCAGCAGAGGCCAAGCAGGTTCAGAGAGAAGCTCGTAGAGGGTGGCTGCTAGCTCCGAGGGAGAGTGGGACCTGGTGGTGCTGTAATCCCAGGCCCTTCCCTGTCTGACACTCTCCCTTCCCTCCAGACCCAGG
>NW_015218829.1:0-1275 GCF_001447785.1 Gekko japonicus | reverse complement strand
CTCTCTCTCTCTGTGTGTGTGTAAGTGTAAGGAAAAGCTGCAGATGTTCGGATCGCTCGCCTTTTCCGATTCCTTATCGACAGGAATTGCGTGTTAAGTCCAGTAGCAAAAGCAGAAAGCTCTTGTTTCTGGCGCGGTCCGTCCGGGGCTGATGTTCGCCGCAGCCGCGCGATTTCTCCCCCTTCCCCCTTTTCTCCTTTTCAGAGGTGACCCGCGCCTTTGTCAACTTGCCGGAGCGTGCTTTTTTTTTTTATTATTGTTTCTTTCTTTCTCCATTTCTCTGACAAATTGTGCTGGCGCACGAATGCTTATACCGTGAATCAAACTTCGTTGGTCTTAAAAAAGGGTGCCACTGGACCCAAAGTGGTTTCTCTCTTTCTGTCGCCGAAGGACCAAACGGGCAGCAAGTTTCGTTGCTTTCCGTCGCATTGCTGCCCCCCCATAAAAAACCCGAAAAATATAATATAATTTGTTTCGAAATAAATTCCGTTTCCCTCTCTCGCCCAGTCAGTTTCATCGGGAGTCCCTTGTAAAATTCAAATGGTTTATTTGAAAAAAGAAAGGAAGACGTTTGCAGGAAGTTCACTCCCCCTCCGCGTCCCCCCTGGGATTTCCTCGCCTTCACCAGTTACACAAAGATGACTTCGAAAATGAACACATCGATTTATAAAAATAAAATAAAAATCGACGGTCGTCGAGGGGTTTGCTTGTCTGTTTGGGGGAGACGGGCAGCTCCGGCTCTTCCGCTGCTGCGCAGAGATCTCTGTCTTCCTCGGGGGGAAGCGCCCTCGAGGGCGGCCGGGCTTCCTCCGGAGTCTGCCCGGGTCAGAGCGGCTGGCTCGACTCCGCATCCAGGCCTCGGGCTTTCGTCCCTGCAGCAGAGCAATCCGCGCGGGGGAGAGAGAGTCCCAGTGGGCCGGGTTTTAACCGCAGCCCTGTTGCCCACAACAGACACGTTAACGGGAGAGAGAACAGAGAATCAAAAGTCGCAAAACTTTGGGGACGAGGAAGCAGGTTGGAGGAAGAGAGCAGCGGGCCAAGCCGGCCTGTTCCTCGGAGGGGACTCCGGCAACGAACCTCCCGCAGCTCTTGGTTCGAGGCGGCGTTTCCCACGCTAGGGGCACGCTCCGGACCCAGAGGAAGCCTTCTGGAGTGGCCAGGGCGCGCCCAGCCAAGACGACGGGCCTCAGGGGCCTGCCTTCCTTTCGGGGGAGCAGGAGGACCAAGGCTCCCTCTAGGCTGTGGGGTTTTGCGAGCAAAAATTCTACTTTGTGA
>NW_015218828.1:0-1275 GCF_001447785.1 Gekko japonicus | reverse complement strand
GGGCAGGGGGTATCTGCAGTGGGACAGGGTAATCCATGAAAATCACTCCCCCTCCCCCCCCAACAGACAACAAGCATTGGAATTCAATACACTGCTCTTTGTGGCGCTACTATCATATAATTCCTAAGCATTTATAAATGGCATAACCCCCAAAATCATACTGCTGCCTTTTTAGCATATTTTGCATTACGTAGCTTTGAGATACATTCATGCTGAGTCCCCCGGTGTACACATGCAGTGGAATGAAGCTAGATTCAGGTGAGTAGCCGTATTGGCCTGAAGCAGCAGAACAAAGTTTGAGTCTGGTGGCACCTTTCAGACGAACAAAATTTTATTCAAGGTATGAGCCAGGTTATACCTTGCATAAAACTTTGTTGGTCTTTAAAGGTGCCACTGGACGCAAACTTTGTTCAGTGGAATGAAGCAGTAAACTGAGCGATGCCATTTCAGGCTGCAAGTGAGAACATTCTTAATGTTCCCCCCTATGTAAAAAAAACATCCTGCAGACAAATGGAGTCCATCAGGGAGGAAGATTCTAACCGAGCCTTTTAGGTGTCATGCTAGTTTTTCACTTAGAGGGAATTATCTGAAGCTCTGACAGTTATAATCCCACCCCTGTAGTTAGAAATGGCACAGCCTGTTGAACCACAGAGGGTCCTCTCATTCCGCAACATGCGTAGACCAGACTTTAATTAAAGCAAATTCTATAATAAGTGTTTTTTTGTCAGGGTGTGTGTGTGTGTATGTTTGTAATGAATGAGATTTGCATAGATTGTATACAGCTTTGATGCAAATTGTCTGAATCTCTTCAATTTTCGTTGTTGTAGTTGATTAGAATGACAACAGTGGCATTTAGAATACAGTTGCTGAAACAGCCAATATGACACAACTTCAAAGATGTGTTTTCTCAAACAAAATAAATTTGTTTGTTTCTGTAAGGTAAAATATTTTGATATCAATTTTGCCACAAAATTGTCTTTTAAAAGACAGAATGTCGTTAAAAGTTATACCCACGGTTTGTGATAAAAAGCATTGAGTTGGCTTTGTACCCCCACAGAACATAGTATAACTGGACTATTAATTTGTTTTAATTAAATGACAAAGTATTGTTTTATAGATCTGGAGAGTTCATTCAGTTCATTGTGTAGCCGGGCTTAATTGTGTACATATTCTGTCTGGAATGAAGCTGATATTGTTACGCTGTCTCATAAAGCATTCTAACAATTGCCGTAGACTTTCCCATGCACTGTATGTCTCTCTCTCTCTCTCTCTCTC
>NW_015218827.1:0-1275 GCF_001447785.1 Gekko japonicus | reverse complement strand
TCAAGTCCAAGAGTGCCACAAATGCCCACAGTCCGTGTCATTTCTGGCACCCGTGAGCCGTGATGTATAAGATCGATCCAGTGATGTTTCGGTACAAGTTTGACTGCAGTGGATTTTCATCAGCTAACAGGCATATTCGGGGTGGCTCAGGGTTGGCCAACTTTGGTTGGGCCAGAATAGTGTTTTATTGGAGCTAAGTGGGTCGTACCAAGCCCTATCCCATGATGTTTCTACGCAGTTTGAGTATGGTTACCAGCCCTTGGCTTCACAACCCCCGGGGAGTTTCAGGGGGCAGAGATACAAGAAACTGACATCGGTAGATGCTGTGATGTCATTTCCGGGGTACATACCCAGGTGTGACTTTAGCATCCGGTGATGCTGAAGGGATTCTATAAAACTTGATGGTTCTTACAATAGAGATTTGGGAAATCCCTACAGAGCGTGCAACTCCATAACATCACGTCAGGATAATGACCCAGAAGTGACTTTCTTTGGGGATATTCTCCAATGATGCTCCTGTGGAGCAGCAGTGAGAGCCTAGAGGCCAGGAGCAGGAGGGTCCTCTAAATCTGAGATGTCCAGCCCTGCCGTAAAGCAATGAGGATGAGTGCGATGATGTACCGCTACGGCAACATGACCACTAGCCCAGGTGATACATCATCCAGACGGTAAAGATCTGGAACGGTGTACCAATTGCTGGTCTTAGCATGGAGACGTGCAAACCAAGCAAGATTGATCAAAGGCTTCCACAGAAATGAAAAATCAAATGGCGCCGAAGATCTTGAATAAAGGTGCATCGAAAACTGATCGCCAAGCATGCTCTTTCGGGCCTCGCTCATGTCGATCTGTGTTCACTCCTTCTCCTACGTTCCTTTCAAGTTCAGGCGAGGCCACCGAGAGAAATGGCCGCCTCCCTGCAGAGGCTAAAATGCTATCTCCATAGCAACCACAGCATCCCAGGAGACCTGGATGTTTTGTGGGACGTCTTCTCCCACGAGACCTTCAGTTCCCCATTGTAGCTGGCTGGGATGCTGCGTGGGTGCAGTGGAGATTGCAGTGCCTTGGCTCAAGGAAGGGAAACAGCCACTTCTCAACTGACATGTTGTGATCCCCATAGCAACCACAGAGTCCAAGCTGGCCACAGTGTGGGGCCCAGATGTCTCTCAGGAGGAGGGCTTCTTAGTTCTCCAGAAAGGGTGGGGGGATAATGGGTGCTGCTGACTCACCCACAGTTTGTATGCTGTGCACCCCAGGTCTGGATAAACAATCTACCCC
>NW_015218826.1:0-1275 GCF_001447785.1 Gekko japonicus | reverse complement strand
TACACCAAACTGGCTCTCTAGAAGGGCTAGAGACTCTGTCCTTTGGTGTCTGGCTGAAAGGTTAGAAAAGGGACTGGTGGTGGCTCATTACCCTGGGGTCATGATAATTCACTTTCCAACATTTTGTGTTTGTTTTGCCTGACCTTTTTCTTTAGAAATTTAGACACCCTTTCCTGCCCAAAGCCTGTCCCCTCTACCCCAGGTTCCAACTCTAGATCTCCCGAAATTTCCCAGACTGGAATTGACAGACCTAGAAAAAGGGGAAGAAAGGGAGTTGAGGGAGCAATGGCAGTGAGTGAAGTGGGATTTGTGGAGGTGTTAATGCCATTCCTGCCTATTTCTGTGTACATTCATGAGTTTCCCCAGTGGGTCAAATAGTGTCCTCCTGAACTGTTTCAGGCCAGGAAAATAGTCACATGTACCACAGTTACAATCGGAATCAGGCATTGTGCGAGTAGGAATTGGGGAGAAACTGCAGCCCATGGATGACACCAGACCCAACCTGTTCACTCTGTAATGTGTACAGCTAGAGCAGAAGAACTCCATAATCCAGCCTTCCCCCGTGATTTAAAAGCAGTTAGCATAAGTTGTTCTTTCAGCATCACACAAGCACAGCAAGAATTGCTTTTCTTTAGTTTGGTGGTGCAGCTAGAATACTGAAAATTTTGCAACCTGTGGTAGGGTCAATCACACAGATCTTTTCCACAGAATTTGCATCCTGCCAGGAAGTTGAGTGCTGATTCCATGGGAAAGAACTATGTGGCCTTGTCCCTTCTGTGCTAAACGAGTTGCCATTTTTCTATGTAATTTTTTTTTTAAAAAAGGATAATCAGAAGTTTCTTTATAATTGATAGACACTTTCAGATGTTTGTTAGCAAGTGTCTGTCATTAGTGTTAGAAGCATATTGGTTGGATATAAAGTTGTATTTTTTTAAATTCAAGAGTCAGACAACTTCGATTCGGCTTCTTTTTAAAGGAAAATTTGGAACTGCACAATGGTACATGATCGTGATCACTGATTTGAGCATCATGCTCATCACTGGGGTCTGGGGTTCTAGAGGTGCCCGGACTACTCACTTTACTTTTAGCACAGTGTTGCTGTCATTCAATTTTTATACCACCTACTTGAATGTTTGAACTCCACAAATATGTTTTGGGACTGCACATTTTGTGTCTGGTCACAGTGTCACACATTTTTAAATGCCTTTGTTTTCTGTATAACATAGATCGGGTAGGGTGAGGGTATGTTAGTGAACATAAGAACATAAGAGATGC
>NW_015218825.1:0-1275 GCF_001447785.1 Gekko japonicus | reverse complement strand
CTACCTGTTCAAAGTTGGACATGCCTGACATACATGATTATGAGTCTCATTGGGTCAGATCATTTCATTTATTTTTCATCAGGCATAGTGCCAAAAGAGGAGCTGACAGATCTTTACGGACTGCGTCACAGAAGCCTCTTAACAGTCCTGGTTCACCATCTTCTCTTGTCAAGTCAGTCAACAAATTAGGTAAGCAAATGTTAATGTTTAATTAAGGCTGTAACTGAGCACATAGATCAGTCAAATCTAGCCTTCAGCCTTTGTGAGGGAAAAGCATCACCCAGTCATTGACTTCAGTGGAACAGTTAAGCACATGCTTAACTTTTTCTCAATAAAATCAATGGAACTTGGCCTGGATTGTGCCAACAGTGTCAAAATAACACAAGTAACATGTTCAGCCTTTGTCTATCGGAAAGCAAGCTAAGACATGATTCTCTTCTTTAAGCAGAAGGTTGAGTAAATCTGCTGAAATTATACTCTAGTTAAGTAATAAACCACTTTAATCCCTTTAAATAGCTGGACTGGACGACTGGCAGCAAAAAGACAGCAAGAAATACAAAAATATTCCATGATGCTGTCTGCATCACACAAGGAAACATAAGTGATAAGACAAGCATATGACAACCACTGCTAAGGTATTATTATTTGTAAAGGAAAAAATGTCTGGGCAAGTTTCAACACTGTTTATGTGATAGTTCTCAAAAAGAGTTTGACAAATTTGAAAAAGAGCTCTAAGATCCTGCCAGTAGAAGCTATTCCTCAGGTTCTGAATGTAACTTTAAAAATACTTCAGAAGGCATTTTTACTGTAGAAAGCAAAGAAAGCATTGCTGAATTTGGAAGCCATGGAAAGGGGGAAAATATCAAGGGAAAAAAATGACAAAAATCTGCAAATGAAAGTCTTCTCCTACCACAACCTCTACAGCAACAAACCACTTCCTGGAGCACGTCAAAGCTTAGCTCTAAAATGTTCATTTATTTGGGCTCAGTGGTAGTGTAAATGTCCCATTGCAAGCATTTTATAGACTTTCAGGAAAAGGACTAAATATAGGATACATTCATTTTTCTGAGAACTTATTGATAAAGGTAGAAGAGACTGATTATATCTAAGGGCTTACATTATTAACAGTGAAATCCTATGCAGCTACTCTAGTCTGAGCCCACTGATTTAAATAGTCTTAGGTGGGAATAACTCTACAATTGCATTCTCAAAGAGCCCTTCAGATGCTCCTTATAATCACCTCCCATGCATGCCAAGCAGTGTTCCCTCTAAGCT